>NW_026542599.1:61776064-61899815 GCF_028750875.1 Macrosteles quadrilineatus
GAGTCGTTCCGTGTTTAGTGACGTCACTTGTCTTGGGATCATGTGATCATGGAATGTTCTAGAAACATTACCATAAAAGGAAATGCCACGTGATAGGTCACGTGATCATCTTGGAACGTTCGAGAACATTACCATATATGGTCATGTGTTTCGACGATTGTGCAACAGCCCGCGCGGTCTTGCGTCAGTCTTCTCTGAGAGGTGGTTGTGAGAGGTGCTATTTTTCGAGTCTTTGAAATTGTGTAGTGCGTGAAAAGTAAGTTTTCAACCATTTATAAGTGTGACGAGGATTTGCGGTGATGGCTAGTGTCAGTGCTACGAAGCGATCGTTTCCTAGTGACAACGAGAGTGATGACGACAGCCTTCCTACACCACCGAAGCGTCGTTGGTTCCAACGTTATAAAGACGATATTGAGGAACAACAAGGTGCTAGGGAAGAACACCGCTTGGATGTTGCCTCGGTCTCTGACGGAGAACATCATGTGTCACCGGTTGTTCAAAGTGCTACCAAGCGGTCGTTTCCTACTGACAACGACAGCGATAACGAGACCCGTCCTATATCACCGAAGCGTCGTCGAGCCCAACATAGTGAGTTGGATATTTCGGAACAACTACAAGGTGCTAGTGAGATGATGGACATTCAAGAGCAGGAAGAAGATGTTTCGGATGTCGTGCAGGTTCTACCTGTCAGGAGAGCCGATACAAAAACATTAAAGTTCTGTGATATATGTCACCTCAGTATTACTAGGAAAAACTGGGCCCGTCATACTGGGAGTGGAGCTCACAGAGCGGCGTGGATACAAAAACAGCAACTAAACCGACCATCCGTCATAGTTCAGCCATCCATCATAGTTCGGCCATCCATCATAGTGCAAGTCCCACGTAAGCCTCCGCCACCACCTAATCTTGAAATCATCCAATCTAAAACGGCGTTCAGAGGTCGAATGAAGACGTTTGAGATCAATAATGTCAAAGTAAATGGTTACAAAAGTGTTGAAACTTTTATCGAAGATTCCAAAAAACTTATAATTGAAAAGGTTCGTGATGAGGGAACTTCATTGAAAATCCAACTTATCCTTAAGGCAAAGTTCGCTAAAGGGATTACGGAAAAAGTCGAATCTGATTTTGAATTCAAAACGAAAAACATCATCATTTACGAAGATTCTAATCTATCAGATTTGTTAAATGAGGCAAAACAAAAACTATTGACTGAGATGGAAAGTTTTAACCACAAAGGCTCCAATTGGAACATGAAAACGATTGAATGTCTTCTTTTACATATCAACCGACTTAAGCCTTTGAAAGGGTCTAGTTACATAGCCCTGCCAGAAAAAATTCGCTTGAAACGTGCTGTTGTAAACATAAAAAACAATGATCAGCGTTGTTTCATGTGGTGTTGTCTAGCAGCACTCCACCCTTCAAAGGTACACCCGGAGCGGATCGAAAGCTACACTGCTTATGTTGATGGATTTCTCGAGTTATTTGATGGGATAGATTTTCCAGTCAAACTGACTGATGTAAAAAAATTCGAAAAGCGTGCAGGATTATCGATCAATGTATACGGTCTTGAAGAAAATAGTGATGTTTTTCCCTTGTGTGTAACAGATGAAGAAAAGCCCGTGCATGTAGACCTGTTGTTGGTTAAAGATGGAACGAACTCACACTACTGTCTAATCAAAAACCTATCTCGTTTAGTTCACAGTCAAGCTACAAAACATAATAGAAAATGCTATATATGCAGACGTTGTCTTCGACACTTTCATAACGAAGACAATTTGAAGACACATATGGAGGACTGCTCTAGACATGATGCCTTAAAAATAAAGCTCCCTACCGCTGGAAAAAATGACAAAATAAGATTTACGGAACACAATAAATCAATGAAAGTTCCTTATGTCATTTATGCCGATCTGGAGAGCATGCTCCTCCCGATTTCTACTTGTGAACCATCGGGAGTTGATGAAAACGGTGCTAAGAGATCGTACACATACAGCTATCAGAAACACGAAGCTATAAGTTTCTGTTACTATATCTCTGGCAGTGAAAAGCCTCCAACGACATATTTCGGGGAAGATGCTGGACGAAAGTTTGTCGAGGTGTTGAAAAAGGAGGCCGTAGAGATAAAACAAATCTACGAAAAGATCATTCCAATGAAACCACTGGAGGAAGAAGAGATACGTAGACATAAAGAAGCGGTAACCTGTCACATCTGCCAGGAACCTCTCAATGAAACCGACAAAGTGAGGGATCACGACCACCTCACCGGTTTGTATCGAGGCCCTGCCCATTCCAAATGTAACTTATTGTTTACTAAGCCCAAATTTATTCCTGTTTTCTTGCACAACCTTTCTGGCTATGACATACATCAGTTCATCAAAGAAATAGGACGACAAGGTGAGAAACTCAAAGTGATTCCCCAAAATGATGAGCGATATATATCATTCACCGTTCAAGTTAGGGGAGGGTTGGAACTGAGATTCTTGGACTCTTTTAAGTTTTTAAGTGCAAGTTTAGAACAATTGATTAACAATTTAACTACAGATCAGTTGGAGCATACAAAGAGATTTGTCAGATCATCACAGATAGAGTTGGTAACAAGAAAAGGAGTTTATCCCTATGACTTTATGGATAACATAACAAAATATGATATGACAACTCTGCCGGAACTTCATGATTTCAAAAACAAATTAAATAAGTGTGATATATCAGAATCAGATTATGAGCATGCTCAAAAGGTCTGGAATGAGTTCAACATCAAAGATATGAGAGAGTACACATTGTTTTACAACAAGATTGACGTCCTCCAGTTGGCAGATGTTGTGGACAACTTCAGAGACGTTTGCCTTCAAACATATAGTCTCGATCCAGCATGGTACTTCACAGCTCCCGGATTAGCCTGGTCGGCGATGCTGAAACTCACTGATGTAGAGCTCCAGTTACTAACCGACCTCGATATGATTCTAATGGTTGAAAAAGGAATTCGTGGAGGTGTTTCGCAGTGTTGCTTGAGACAAGCTCGAGCCAACAACAAGTACATGAGTCAAGGCTTCGATGAGAACAAAGAACCTAGCTACCTGGTGTACTTAGATGCGAATAACCTATATGCTTGGGCTATGTCGCAGGCAATGCCATTCGGTGACTTTAGATGGCGAAAAGATACTGAAATAAATGTTTTAGACATCAGTGATGACGCGGCCACCGGCTACATTCTCGAAGTTGACCTCGAGTATCCCGAAGAAATTCATGACCACCATGCAGACTTTCCACTCGCACCTCACCACATGATTCCACCTGGGTCAAAAATATCCAAACTGGTCACCACTTTGTACGACCGATCTAGATACGTTGTACACTACAGAAATTTAAAACAGTATCTGAACCTCGGAATGAAACTAAAAAATATACATCGGGTTCTTGAGTTTTCTCAAAAACCGTAAATGAAACCATACATCGATTTAAACACTAACATGAGGACCAAAGCAAAGAATAAATTCGAAATTGACTTCTACAAGCTTATGAATAACGCGGTATTTGGGAAAACTATGGAAAACCTTCGGAATAGAGTGGATGTTCGTCTGGTAACCGACGAACGACAGGCGGATAAATTCATTGCCAAACCGACATTCAAGAGTCGGAAAATATTTACGGACCATCTTGCAGCTGTGCACATGACCAAAACATCACTTCTTTTCAACAAACCGATTTACGTGGGGGCGGCTATTCTAGATGTGTCGAAAACCCTTATATACCGTTTCCACTATCAAGTGATGAAGAGCAGATATGGTGATCGGGTCATACTCGCCTATACTGATACCGACTCACTGATTTACATCATATATACAGAAGACTGGTACATGGACATGAAAGAAATGATTGACGAGTTCGACACGAGTGCATATCAAAGCTCCAACCCTTTTGGTATGCCTCGAGTAAACAAAAAGGTTCTCGGAAAAATGAAAGATGAGCTGGAAGGTCTGATCATGGTTGAATACGTTGGTCTGAAGTCAAAAATGTATGCCACTGACGTAGAGGAAGGTTTGAATTGTATAAAAACATCTAAAAAGGCTAAAGGAATCAAGAAATCAGTGGTGGAAAATGAAATCACAATAGATGACTATCGCAGATGTTTGAAGACTCTCGAAGATGTGTACAGACAAATCAACAGCATCCGAAGCCACCTGCACGATGTTTATAGTATGACACAATTCAAGAAATCACTTTCGCCAAAGGACGACAAACGGTGTGTTCTTCGAGACGGAATAAGGACGCTACCCTGGGGACATAGAAGAATTCCTACTGAATGTACATAAAAAAATGTAAAAAAACTATTCCTGTAAAATATATTTTTGTCGTGTTTTACACTGTTGTTATTTATTGCCCTGGTGTGCACAAGGTTTTTTGTAGCTCTTTCTCATAAAAAGATCCAATTATTTCTTCACCACTTTTATCTTTGATTCTATAGGTTATTGGAAAGGTGTCTTGCACTTTGGATATGGTAAATATCTCTCTAGTCCAATTGCGACTGTATTTATCGGCAAACGTATCTTTTTTTGCCACAATCCTCACTCTGTCTCCTAGTTGAAATTTTATTTTTCTAGGTGTATGAGGAATATTGGAGAACCTCTCAAGCAATCTAGGTACGTCCGCCTTAGTAACCTCTGCAGGTTTCATACAAATTGTACGATGGACACTATTGTTGTACTGATGTAACAAGTCTTGAACTATGTCCAACCACCGAAAATAATTTCGAGTCTCGAATATAACCTTCATTTTTTCATTCAACGTACGATTGAACCTCTCAATGATTGCACTCTTTTCCTCATTTTCAGTATGATACATTTTTATGTTGTACGATTGCAAAACTGACTTAAAATCACGGTTAAGAAATTCTTTGCCCTTATCGGTGTGTAACAGTCTGGGAGCGGTGTGACCGTTGACGTCAATTGCTCGCTTCAATATGAGCATAAACGATTCCGCTACTTCTGCACCCCGTTTGGTCATCAACGGCTCTGACCAGGCGAATTTTGAAAAGGTATCAATCACATTCAACATATAATTATAGCCATCATTCTCACTGGCATACTTTCTCATGACAACCAGATCTGCGGCCCACAGATCGTCTATACCTAGGGTAACAATACGTCGTCGAGGAAAGTGCTTGATCACTGGTCTATGTACTTCCTTGGCGACCATACTGGGCTTAGGAACTTTGACGAAGGCGCCTTTACGCTGACCGCAAATATTGCATGTCGTATTTAAACGCCATTTGTTGTTAACGGTTTTGACATACTCCCCACTGTCTTGAGAAGTGGTTTTCCTTTTGCATTTCATACAGTAGATTTCCATTGGCTCTTATATAAGTGGGAAACACTTAAAAATGAGTGAACTGCACAGACACAGAATTCACTTGTCCGACGGTCAGAAGCGTAAGCTACGCATCGCGTTTAAGAAGCGTAGAACTGCTATAATTGGTTTAACTAATGATAGCCTCTCACGTGGAGCGGATCATATACTGCTTAACGAAGCACAACACAAGGCTGTTGAAAAAGCTATCCGGAACAAAACCGGTCTACGTCTGGCTGTGAGCTACGACCAGCTTTTGAAAAACAAAGAGGGTGGTCTTTTGAAAGAGATGTTGGAAATGGTTGAATCAAAGGTGCCATATGGAAAACGTTTCATATCTCCATTGATACGACATCAGGTGGCACCGATTCTCAAGAACCGATTCGTGCCGTGGTTGAAAAACCTGATCGATAACGAGCTAGATTCAATAATTGAAAAAGACCCCAAGGGAGCCGGTCTTAAGCGATGCATCAACAACAAGCTGGACTCTCTTTTAAAAAACCCGTAAAGTCGTTTGAACCTATGTCACTGGGAGAAATAGAGCTTTATGCTAACCAATTAGGCATCCGTGGCTTTCGAGGAGTGTTTATGAGACAGATATTACCCGAAGCCCCTATGGAGTTTGAATGTGGAATCTTGAATCTGGGTAATATCGATTCTTCTGGAACCCATTGGACTTGTTATGTTAAAGACAAAAACAAAAAGTTCTATTTCGATTCGTTTGGAAACGCACCCCCACCACTAGAACTAATAGACTATTTAGGTTCAAACGATCTCTTCTATAATGACATTGCTGTTCAAGAGTATAATGATCCACCTATCTGTGGTCATTTGTGTTTGGAGGTTTTACGACGAAACTCTAGTGATGAGCCTTGGGATGATATCATAAGAGCTATACGGGATGATAAATACGTATGGAGTTGGTGGTGGCAGTGGAAGATTCATGTTCAATAGATTCGGGGACGAGGTGGACTACCAAAGCTCAATTCGTCTACAAATCGAATCACAAACAAAGTCTGAAATTAGGGATCTTGTCAAATCAGGTCTTTCGGAAATGAAGAAAATGATGAGAACACCTAATGACGATTCGAGCCATGTAGCATTAAACACTAGACTTGGTAAAATAGAATCTACGATGAACATCAAGGATAATTTCATTGGTTTTAAAAGCAAACGTTTGGTTAGCGTCTCCAATGCAATTGATAAACATGATGTTGTAAACAAATATCAATTAGATACTGTAAAATCAACGGTGGATAGACTAACTAAAACATTCGATGTTTCGAACCCTGAGGTGGTGAATTTAAACGGACATCGAAGAATAGGAAAAGTCAGCAGATCAAAAGATCTTTATGACGTGATCGTAAGGAAAGAACTAAACGAGTTAAATGAAAAACTGATTATATTCCAGACAAACCTTAACACGATATTGGGTAATATACACGATGACATTATAAATTTAAAGAGAGCACAAAATGGTAATCATATAAGTGACAAAGATGCCGCTAGTGAAAATCCGGGGCAAAGGATGCCAAATGACATTCCATCCAGAGCACCCTATCCACCTCAGTGATGGTAGCAAGTGCCGACTAGCTCTAGTTAGCTTTATGTCGGAGAACTACATAAACAACGTGTTAGAACCGGGTAACATATATTTTTGGGACAGCGATATTTATCTGATCTCGACGCCATTTACGATCTCAAAGGGATATTGGACTATTGAAAAACTAAATGAAAAAATCAACGAATATATTACTGCATTGAAACTTAACGTACCTACCAACCAATTTTCAATCAAAAGAGAAAACAATCGTATCGCAATAACAAGTCCATTGAAATTTTATCTCGACGAAAAGGCGGCTTCATTCCTCGGATTCTCAAGTCCAGGAGAGAAACCATTAACCGAACAGAAATCGTTTTACGATGTCAATACATTACTGACTGCGCCAAACGCACCCAATTTCAGGGCTGTGGACGCCATAGAGGTACACTGCAACATCGTAGAGCACAGTTACATCAGCCACGATGAGCACAGACACAAACATGTGGAAGCAGAACTGTTGTACACGTTCTTCCTGAATGTAGCACATGGCTACAAGATATATGAAGTGCCAACGGAGAAGTTGTACGTTCCTCTGAGGAATGGCTTACAAACGATCAACCGAATCGACATCACTCTCCGAGATCAAAACAATCGCTTGCTTCAAAACGAAAACGTTGAATGTGTAATAGTTTTAGATTTATATAAGTCCTAAAATGGATATCAATGTTTACTGCATCGAAGAAGGATCCATAAATAATCTATTACCACACCCATTAAGATGTCTTATAGTCGGTTCATCAGGGTGTGGAACAACAAACCTATTGCTCAATTTTATCTATAACGTAAAGGGTGTAAAGTTCAAAAACCTTTATGTATTCAGCCGATCCATTGATCAGCCAGCATACACACAGCTACGTAAACACTATGAAAAAGTAGAGCACGCACTCGGCACAACTATTGCATACTTTTACTCAAACTGTAGTGACTTGATACCTCTAGACGAATGTAAGTCCAATTCTTTGGTGGTGTTTGACGATTGTCTTTTAGAAGAACAAACAAAAATAAAAGACTACTTCATACGAGGGCGTCATAAACAGGTATCTTGCATTTATTTAAGTCAGAGCTACGGGCGGGTAGACATGCAAGTAATAAGGGATAACGTTAATCTTTTGTGCATATTCACACAAAACAAACACTATACACAAAAGATATACAACGACTTCGTTGGATCTGATATGATATACCAAGAGTTTGTAGGCATGTGTAAAAAGTGTTGGGCGGAACCTCACGGTTTTATGTCAATAGACACTACTAAAAAAACGCATCTAGGTAAATATAGATGTATGTTTAAGGAATCGCTATATCCCTAATAAAAACATTTTTGCATCAAATACGTGTATTTTGTTACATTAACGATATTTTATACGTAAGAGCGTATTTACACTAAATGATAGTGTTTATGCTAAAAAACGATATTTCAAATTAAAGAGCGTTTCTGCGTTAAATAAACGTTATATTTTTATCGAAAGCGTTTCTACACTAAATAAACGTCATATTTATGTAAAGAGCGTTTCTACAATCAATAAACGTTTCACATGTACATGTTGGAATAACGATGTGAATCTTACGTTGTGTTTATGTGTTACTAAGTGCACAATGGATGCAAAAGAAGCTAAGCGACTTGAGATTCTAGAAAAGAATCTCGTCAAAAAATTTCGGACAGCGGAACAGGAGGAAAAGAAAGAACGAGCTAAGAAACTAGAGGAGATTACAAACTCCCATCCCAATACACATGCAATACAAGACATCACAAAACCCCCAACACGAGTAACAAGTAAAACGCGAGATGAACCTCTGACAGTTGAAAAAGCTAGACAACTGGAGCAACTGCAAACCACTCTGCAAAACCAGTTCGGAGAAATACATGTTAGGGAAATGGAGGAACAACGTGTAAGGGAGAAAAAGTACGAGGCTATCACCAAAGCGATTAAAGAGAAAAAAGAAAAGGATGAGGTACTGGAGAAAAAAACAAAAGAAATGCTGAAAAAACAAAAATACAACCAGCTAATGAAACGCAACTTTAGACCATCAGTCTCTAGTACACCAGACCGAGTTGGTTATATCGGTTCCACTCAATACGATGATGATGAAGATGAAAAAATGGAAGTAGTTGCGGATCAATCAATAAAACAGTTGATGGATACCAAGGTCGTTAATCTCGGAGTGGTCGGAGCTAAATATCTACCACGAGCTAGTGACTCTCAATTCGGCATTTATTTCGATGAGATAGATGAGCAACTAAAAATCGGTTCTGAACCGATTGGGTTTGATTATGATGATATTATTGTAAACAACAAACGATTTAAAGGTACTGAAGGACTTTGGAAACTTTTAACGAAGAAAGGGTTTGTGCAGTCTAATGAATACACATCAAACGATTGGCAGACATATAAAGATATGCTTTTGATGACAAACTCTATCTTCCAGAAAAATGATCCTACTACACGACGTCCAAAATCTAGTTCAGGACAAAAATGGTGGAAAATGATAAAACCTATTTGGGACGAAGTTATCAAACCGACCGATCCGATTGAACAAGATATGGAGAGGGATCTATTGACGGGATCCGGTTTAAAACGCTACCATGACGGTCCGGTTGAATATCGCTACATCAAAGACCTCAACGAGCTCATCAACCGTCTGAATTTTATTTACGCAGAGGAGGTTGCAGGTAACAACAACTTTCACAACGAAAAACTATCTGTTGTTAAATTCATATCCGACCGTATGCAAGAACTGATTGACCAACCGAACGGGGTCAAATACGTAGTACGATGTTTGTCAGCCTTGCCTGAACGCGCGATAGAAGGCTCGGGATTGTTGAACGACATCATCAACAAATTACCTGTAGAACTACACGCCCCGCGTAACTGGAAATTCGATACGTACAACTTCTGCGGTCCAGGCACGAAGCTCGCTGAACGATTAGGTCGTGGTGACAAGGGTGTGAACCCTTTAGACGATGCGTGTAAACAGCACGACATATGGTACAGAGACCACCGGAAGCCCGAAGACAGATGGGTCGCAGATAAAGCGTTACAGAAAGCGGCGTGGGATAGAGTGACGTCTAGCGACGCGGACCTTAACGAGAGGAGCGTAGCCCTCGCGACCACAGGTGCGATGTGGTTGAAACGTAAACTAGGGATGGGTTTAGGTACATCCGCGTGTTCATATCCCTGTAGAAAAAATGGGTATATATAAGTGAACAGCATGGACAACGCTTGGCGAATCTTGTCCCGCGAACCGAAGGCACCGAACGGTGTACTCACCGACGAGCTCGTTATGAAGTTCGATAGGTACCTCAACTGGGACCTGTTGTCAGTTCACTATGATTTCTCCATCGATATGCTACGTATTTACTTTCATCGTGTTGACTGGGGTCCTATTCTGAAGAGGCAAAAATTCAGTGAGAGCTTCCTTCGTGAGATGGCACCAAACTTTGAGCATGCGTGGTTTGCTGTCAGCAAGCACCAAATACTTTCCGAGTCGTTCATACACGACTACGCAAACAAAGTCGATTGGGAATACATTAAAAAATTCCAGATCGTTTCACAACAGTTTTTGGATGATCACAAAGCTTACATGGAAGAGGATTTCGATGAGTAAGCCTATATATATATATATATACCATGTAATTAAAAAATAAATAAAAATAATTAGCTTATATTTTTTTTGTTCTTCTGTGTTATTAAGTCATTGTAGACAATGGAAGCACTGTACGAACGTTTCTCCACTGGAGTGGTGAAAAGCGAGTACCGAGCTGTTATGCCGATATCCGAGTTGAATTTCAACACACCAAACAATTACACAATCTTCAAACTCGATCACGGAGACACGTTTTACGACTCGGCAATTCAATATCACATCTGCGGTGAGGTAGTAAAAAAATCCGATGGTAAAGCATATGATGCGACTGCCACTATAGCCCTTATTGACAATTTCATACCATACCTATTTACAAGAATCGAACTGAAAAAACACAACACAACAATCGATGTGGTCGATCATCCGGGAATTACAAGCACTATCAAAAGTATTCTAAACTATCCTCAATCGATGAAACCCGCTTTGCAAAACTGTGGGTTCGCATCAAGATACTCGCTTGGTGGTGGCAAGTTCGAAGCAATTGGAACCTTAGCGCATCTCGGGTTAGGGTTCTTTGACCACATGCGATACCCCATGTACAAAGGTGGATTCGAGATTGTATTCACAAGAGCTGAAGATAACGATGCTCTATACCATTGGAAAGGAACCGGTACCGCAGCTACCGAACCTGAGGATGGCAAAGTGAAAATCACTTCCTTCGTTCTCAGAGTTCCCATAGTGGAATATACGTCAACTAGCAAAATCCAACTAATCGATGGTCTAACAAAACTTAGTGAAAAAGACGAGTTGGTCTACAACTATTATCAGTGGCAATGTATTGACAAAAAGGGTGTGTTCGGTACGTACACATTCGACATTACAAACGTTTATAGAAACGTATACAACCCTAGATTCGTAATCATGTGCTTTCAAACTAACCGCACGAATGATCAGAAAAAGAACCCAGCGCAATTTGACAGCGAAAATATAAAAAACTTTGCAGTTAAAATAAATGGTCAACGTTACCCTCAAGAACTACAAAACGCTGCAATCCTCGAGGGACGTTGGAGAGTGATTTACGAGCAATTCATGAGATATCGTAAGGTGAATTTCGATGACAGCTCAATGATCATTGACCCAAGCGAGTTTATTTCACACTACCCACTGTGTGTTGTCGACACACATCTTCATCCGATGAATACAGACCGTTCTAGAAGTGACATTCAAATAGAATTCGATTTCACAAACGCAATCGCATCACCATCGGCCGATTCAGGCACTACCGCATATGTCATCGTAGTCTCTGAAAACGCGTTTGCCTACGACATATCAAGGAACATAATCAAGGTGATGTAACTGCACATTTATATAAGTGAGAGACATGGCACAATTGGTAGATTTACTTAACGCGTGCCAAGCACCCAAATACACTAAAATCGAAGAGCTGCGACATGAGCATCCCTACAGAATAGTGGAGTTGCAGCGAGTCGTGACGAGATACGGTCCCTCGGTAACCGCTACTGTCGAAGAAGACCCTTGTGGCAATCTAAGAAAATTGTATCTCCCATGCAGGTACAACAACGTTTTGACAGACGTCATGATTAGAAACTACAACAACGGTGTCAACGAAAAACTTGCTTTGATACCCAAAAGCCATGGTCAGATCGAGTTTACAACAATAAACTAATAGAACAGAAATAAAATACGCAAAATAACTGAAAAACACAAAAAAATATTTTTTCGCCTCCGAAGGATTGGCGTGGTCGGAACCACGTGCTGAGTCACTCAGAAGACACGTAAAAATCAACATGAAAACAATGAGTTTCAAATGGCGTGTCAGTATACATTGAGATCGAAATACTACATCTTCATACAAATCCTCTAGTGAAAACATGAGCACCGAATGATGCAATCGACGCCATTTTTGTGCAGTTGAGAACCTATTGGTGGTCCTATATAAAATGAGATTCAAAAGCTGTTGTCGTTTTCGATCTCAACCGTGAGATCCTATTATACGACAAGTATACCAAATGAGAACTGATTTAACGTTCTTTATATCTACAAAAAAAAAATTGTCATCCAAATCAGAGGATCAGTCTCTGTCTGTAAGATCATCCTCTGTTTACATGTGACGTCATGGACACACCTCCCTTCCCGACCTACCTCAACCCACGTGGTCTACACTCCTCCCTCCTCTGTCCTAGAACGTGAGTTTCAAATGGCGTGTCAGTATACATTGAGATCGAAATACTGCATCTTCATACAAATCCTCTAGTGAAAACATGAGCACCGAATGATGCAATCGGCGCCATTTTTGTGCAGTTGAGAACCTATTGGTGGTCCTATATAAAATGAGATTCAAAAGTTGTTGTCGTTTCTGTAAAGTCGTCCAAATCAGAGGATCAGTCTCTGCCTGTAAGGTTAGGTTAGGTTAGGCAAAGTGAGGTTACCTACCTCAACCCACGTGGTCTACACTCCTCCCTCCTCTGTCCTAGAACGTACAAAATGACTACTACTGACGTAACTGGTTGATTGTAAGTATTTATCACCACAGTTTGGAGCTTAGTGCTGGTCACGTGATGTATTGAAGCTCACACGAGGACAACAATAGGATCATGTTGACATATGCCAGTGTAGAGGACTAAGTGGACGTAACTGGTTGATTGTAAGTATTTATCACCACAGTTTGGAGCTTAGTGTAGGTCACGTGATGTATTGAGGCTTATACGAGGACAACACTAGACTACCAAGCTCGATACAGATAAAAATAATCTCAACAAATTTTGTATATTAGAACTTTATTAATAACTAGAACTTTATTAATATAGTTAGAACTTTGTTAAAAGTTCTAACTAACTTTTAGTTAGAGGTTAAGGTGTGATCATGTTGACGTATGACAATGTATAGGACTAAGTGGACGTAACTGGTTGTTTGTAAGTATTTTTACCACAGTTCGGAGCTTAGTGTAGGTCACGTGATGAATTGAGGCTTATACGAGGACAACACTAGGATTATGTTGATGTATGACAGTGTAGAGGACTAAGTGGACGTAACTGGTTGATTGTAAAAATTTATCAACACAGTTTGGAGCTTAGTGTAGGTCACGTGATGTATTGAG
Organism: Macrosteles quadrilineatus; assembly: GCF_028750875.1. Classification (NCBI taxonomy): domain Eukaryota; kingdom Metazoa; phylum Arthropoda; class Insecta; order Hemiptera; family Cicadellidae; genus Macrosteles; species Macrosteles quadrilineatus. The sequence goes on from NW_026542599.1 coordinate 61,789,714, forward strand.
GCTCACACGAGGACAACACTAGTGTTATGTTGATTTATGCTGGTGTGAAGGGTTAAGTGGACGTAACTGGTTAATTGTAAGTATTTATCACCACAGTTTGGAGATTAGCGTTGGTCACGTGATGTATTGAGGCTTACACGAGGACAACACTAGAATCATGTTGACGTATGACAGTGTATAGGATTAAGTGGACTTAACTGGTTGATTGTAAGTATTTATCACCACAGTTCGGAGCTTAGTGTAGGTCACGTGATGTATTGAGGTGCATACGAGGACAACACTAGGATTATGTTGATGTATGACAGTGTAGAGGACTATGTGGACGTAACTGGTTGATTGTAAAAAGTTATCAACACAGTTTGGAGCTTAGTGTAGGTCACGTGATGTATTGAGGCTCACACGAGGACAACACTAGGGTTATGTTGATGTAGGCTATGCTGGTGTGAAGGGTTAAGTGAACGTAACTGGTTGATTGTAAGTATTTATCACCACAGTTTGGAGCTTAGTGTAGGTCACGTGATGTATTGAGGCGCATACGAGGACAACACTAGGATTATTTTGATGTATGCTGGTGTGAAGGGTTAGGTGAACGTAACTGGTGGAATGTGTGTATTTATCACCACAGTTTGGAGCTTAGTGTAGGTCACGTGATGTATTGAGGCTCACACGAGGACAACACTAGGGTTATGTTAATGTATGCTGGTGTGAAGGGTTAAGTGAACGTTGGTGGAATTTGTGTATTTATCACCACAGTTTGGAGCTTAGTGTAGGTCACGTGATATATTGAGGCTCACACGAGGACAACACTAGTGTTATGTTGATGTATGCTGGTGTGAAGGGTTAAGTGAACGTAACTGGTGGAATGTGTGTATTTATCACCACAGTTTGGAGCTTAGTGTAGGTCACGTGATGTATTGAGGCGCATACGAGGACAACACTAGGATCATGTTGACGTATGACAGTGTATAGTAAACACATACACTAAGTGGACGTAACTGGTGGAATGTTAGTATTTATCACCACAGTTTAAAGCTTTGTTTATGTCACGTAATGTATTGAGGCCCATACGAGGACAACATTAGGATCATGTTGACGTATGACAGTGTATAGTAAACACATACACTAAGTGGACGTAACTGGTGGAATGTTAGTATTTATCACCACAGTTTAAAGCTTTGTTTATGTCACGTAATGTATTGAGGCCCATACGAGGACAACATTAGGATCATGTTGACGTATGACAGTGTATAGTAAACACATACACTAAGTGGACGTAACTGGTGGAATGTTAGTATTTATCACCACAGTTTAAAGCTTTGTTTATGTCACGTAATGTATTGAGGCCCATACGAGGACAACATTAGGATCATGTTGACGTATGACAGTGTATAGTAAACACATACACTAAGTGGACGTAACTGGTGGAATGTTAGTATTTATCACCACAGTTTGGAGCTTAGTGCTGGTCACGTGATGTATTGTGGCTCACACGAGGACAACACTAGGATTATGTTGATACATGACAGTGCTCTGACTAAGTCGCTGTGCTCTAATTTCTGGTAAGTTATATGATTCACACACATTGTGTATTATAACTTATTATTAGTTACATAAAATATTTATAAATTCTTACATTCCTAAAAGTCGTACATTCTTACTTTTAGTATATTTTAGTAGGGAAACCTGGCTGTGCACTTGTAAAAAAAATCCACAATAATTATATTTCAATTTATTTAAAGGCGTCAACATCTTGACTATTGCAATTTATGTTGTGAGAAAAGCCAATCACACTATCTAAGCTTATCATTTTTTACCGTAAATAACCGTTTAATTTTACCTCAAGGTTTTTGATATAAATCAATTAACTAATAGTTAGAAATAAACGGTTACTTCCAATAACTCACCACACTTTGAGCATAATGTAGTTTGATCAAGATTAAATACAAAACCGCTTATTATTTATATTTTTGATTTGTACGCAAATGTAATTTTGTCATCATCGAATGTTCGTAAATTTGAATGACTAGTTTGTACTGCAACCAAAGTTTTATAATAAATGTATACATAAAAAAACATATGTTCAAATATATTTTCTAAATTAAATACGGAGGTTAGGGTTTAGATGTTATAGTTCCCAGATCAGGTGTTGATGTGGTTTAAGGTTAATTAGCTCGCCAGCCGACGGTATCTTATAGGAAATTACAACAGCTGATATCTCTACCCAGTTGTGCTTTAGGTCCTTAACGCTAATTAAACGTTTATTTTTAAATAATATTTTAAATACTCCAAACTTGTAGAGTTGTATTATATAACTTAGTCATTTGTCAATGAACTTTATATGGGGATGTTATAAAGTAGAGGTTAAAATAAACACAATGTTACCATTGGACTCTTTACAGATTTTATTAAAATTGTGCTTTGTTCCTTCAAGTACTATTGGCACTTTTTACATGCAATGTTTTCAAAAAATTTAATCACCTCGTCAACTTTAGAATTTACACAAAGGAGAGAAAAATTTAAATTACTTAAACTAAACAGTTCGTATATTTATGTAAAAATTAAAACACTTTAATAATAAACATAAAAGATCTTATGAAAAATGTGTATTACGTCAAGATATGATCATTCAATGTATGTATCATAAATGTATTGTTATATATGTATATATAAATGTATACATTTTATAAATTTTAAGCACATTAGAGGTTACTTTGTATATATTTGGTTTTATTGTCAGTTGTGTTATTGTTTAAAATGCAATCAAAGCATTACTGTTTGTAACGTAACAGTTCTACAGGGTGACAGTTTTTTTTTTCCTTTTAAATTAAGTCTGGAACCATTTTTTAAAATGTTTAAACCACAATAGAAAAAAAAATACCAAAGTTCACAGGTGCTTACTGGTGATAGTTACACACACATCTGCCTAATTACCGACCGGACAACCCCTTTTGGGGGAGGGTGTACCAGGAGTCAAACAAAATTCTTAAATATCAGCATAGGTCGAGTTTGGTATCAAATTATAGGTTTTCGTTAGTAAAATACAATGCCAGAAATCCGAACTCAAACGGACAACCACGTCAAAAATGGCAGCCGTTCAAATATTTCACTAATCTGCCATTTTGAATCTTAGAACGGCTGCCATTTTATACCCAGCTGATAATTTTAGCTCAAGTTTAAGGCATTGTATTCTACTAATAAAGATAATGTGATGTGCATATCAACCTGTGCTTACGTATATGATTTTCATACGACTTCTAGAGGGTGTATCACAGTATTAAGCATTGCAAATTCAAGGAATAATTGAACAGCTGTTATTTTTTACTCTAATTTCCGTTTGAATTCAGGTTTGTGGGGAGACCTTTAGTATTTTAATACCAAACTCGACCTATGCTGATATTTAAGAATTTTGTCTGACTTCTTGAGGACCGTCCCCAAAGGGGTTATCCGGCCAATAATTAATTGGGCAGATGTGTGCCAGAAAGAATATGTGAACTTTAGTGATTTTGTCTATTATGGTTCAAGAATAAAAAAAGAGGTTCCAGACTTAGTTTTCAATCTGTATAAAGTGCTGTAATGTAAGATAACTAAGCTACTATTCCTTATGTACCTAAAATTGGTTTTGACTTTTGACAAATTATTAGTTTAATGTTTATAGCCACCTTTACAGCCAGTTCCTCAGAAAAATATCACTCGCAACTAACTTTTAAGCTTTTTAAGACTTTAAATTTACGCTTAACATAACATCCCTATTAAGTTTGAGCCTAGTTTTTCCTCTTTTTTCTTACGATGTTTTTACAAAAAGAGTTAGTTAAATGTTCAGTTAAATTTTTACATATTCAAAAATATTAATTAACCTTGATTTATATTTTTATAACTATGAAATTCCAATAATTTGATAGTAATATTTTTGAAGATAAACAAAATTAACTGACCACAACACTTATACTTTTTGTAAAAACATCGTTCGTATAGAAGTATAGACAAAAAACAAAAACAAAAACAAACAAACAAGGGTCAAAGTTAATAGGGATGTTATATTAAGCGTTAATTAAAAGTCTGAAAACTGCCTCATGTTTGAGATTAAACGGGCAATAACAGTCCAATAAAGAGTTCCCCTGAGCTATGCTTTGTTTGTTAATCACATTTTGTACAACACCATTGTAGCCTTAACATGTGTTGATTGTTGCGAACTAAATTAATTGACTAGCTTGTATTAGAGATTGCTTACATTAATTAATATGTATAAATTTTAATTTATTTGTGCAAGTGTAAATATAATAATGTATCTATGTCTATATTTTAATAATAATGTCTATATTTTGAATGACGGTAAAATGAACGTTACATAATTATCTATTATATCTTTGGTGGTCCGTGGCTTGCACAGCAAAATAATATTAGTAAATTTCTAAAATAAATTATTATATCTTATAACACGCTTTATATACGTGTTCTATAGTTGTTCTATTCCACTTTTTGCCTTTTATGCTGATTGAAGTTAAGACATTTTGCATCACTGTTCAAACAGTATAACATTTTCTCTTCAAGAAGGGAAAACATGTTTTAAATCTTAGTTTCATTTCGGAAAAAAATTAGTATTTTATTTAAATAAGTCAAGGCTGCAGTTTAATACGTTGACATAGATTATTTTTATCCTCTTTTGTATTTAATTGTGTATCATTTTCTGTATGACTTTAAATAAATAGTTAATTTATTATACACATATCTTGTCAAGGGGTTTTGTAATCACTTATCCAACCTATTTAGACTTAAAATTCTTTATTAACTTAGACGAATTAATTTTTTTACACGTTTATGACTATATTTGTTTTTCTGCATCTATATAAATCATTCAGTAACAACTTACAAATTAAACATAATACCATATTTAGACAAAACGAATTTAAGATAACATTTTGCTTTTAAACAGGTGCATATTTTACTATCCTGCATACCAGATATCATTATATAACATATAACTCTAATTAAATTTTAAAGATTCCGCTAATATCTTAATAAATTCATGTATTTATAATACTATCCAGCATTATTTAATGTTAGTTGATGGGTCAAATTTGTACAAGTGACTTAATACGTTTAGTTTCGTAAAAGATGTAAAAAAATGTTTTAAAAGCTAAATGTTTTTGTTTACTAAACATGTGGTTGGAAAATGGAGTAAAAATATGAAATGAAGGACAACACTGATATGAAAACAAAGGATTAAAAATGAATGCAGAGCTGTGACTGAGACAGAGTGTTTGCATAAATTACAGACAATTTCAGTTATGCTCTACAACGATATCACATTGTTAATTATTTAACAGTATAGCATACATCGAATATATTCGCTACTCTCAGATAAATAATAAACACTATATATGTAGAAACATTTTGAATATGATACAGTAAATATGATTGGTTAAATATTTTGAATGTTGATCTTAGTTTAATTTTTTTAGAAAAAGATTTTACAGTTATAACCTAGAGTGCGAATACCGGGCAAAGTGCAATACGAACAGCCGCGGTGTGGTGTATATGAGGCGACCAAGACACAACTTCGTGCGTTGCCCGATAATGGGGTCCAACCCAGACCTACCCTCTCCGTAGTGGCACCTTCCATGACAAAACGAGAATATCTGGAATTTCTAGGTAAAAAAAAACTTTTAGCCTAGGCTCACGGACAAGAATTTAAATCGTCTCATAATAAATAAATACAGATACGTATTTTGTGTAATTTATTTATAACTAAATAATTAAACTTTGTCACATTATACCAATAGTCCGCATTCATTTGGTTTGTTTTTAAAAGTCAATCAGACTTACATTCAAATGTTATCTGAAACTATGTCTAAACATGGTGTTGTTATTATTGAAAATAATAAATATATTTTGGCTCAAGTAAGAAAGGTATACCAGGTCTATCGGTTATAATAAAAATTTATGATTATGAAATATTATCAAACTACTTGTAGCAAACACTGGCTCATATTAGCATATTCCCTAAATTTAAACTGCAGAAAAGACTTAGAGAAAAAAGCTTTGATGTAAATTTTACTCTATATTATCGTGTAAAAGTTTCACATTTTCTTGTTGTAATATAAACAGTCTTTATCAGTCGGTTTTTATCAGTTTAGGGTAAAATTTTCAAGAACATAAACACCAAGAATGTAAACAAATATATGAGCATTCTGTATTGTACTGTGTACAAGGCAAACTACCTATGTATTTTTTTTAGATTATAAATTTTTTACAATATTTTCCCTTAAAAACAAACCATTTTCGAGAACAGCATTATTTTCAATTTACCAACAAAATTCAAATCATCAAAACTATAAACATATATTTGTTTAGTTAGTAAGTAATTTTATCATAATAACCTGTAATTATAGCCTAATATCAAATAATATTGTATTAACCTTGCGAGGATCTTCATGGGAAGAGTAGCATCTCGTACATTCAAGTATAACCTCAGAGCTAGGCCTAGTATGTCACGTGATGTATGGAGGCTCACACAGGGACAAAACTGGGATTAGGTTGATGTATGGCATGGAGTAGGATTATGTAGACTCAACCACCTATTTTTATTTGTTTCAAAACGTTTTTTGTGTTGTTGGCAATCATTTATTGTATATATTTACCAATAATTCAACATAGATATAATTCCCACTTATAACTCCAACTTAAACTTGTACACAATGTTAATTAAATAGTTTTCATATTCAGAAAGCATTTTTAACCTAATATTGTCAACAAAAAATATAGCATAGGCCCTACACTAAAAATAATATTTAATCTTGAATTCAGTATAAAATGTTCACGTTTATGTTTATGTGATGTTAAAAAGCTTAAAACCTTCAATATACTTAAATATCGTTTCTTAAATCTTAAATTATATATAGAATTATTGATTTATTTAATCACTGGGTTAAGTGAAATAATTTCTTGGTTTAATACTATTCATTGTATTAGTTCCACGATATTTTTTAATAGATTATTCAAATTTTTTTAATTTGTTTTTAAGTTTAATTAATTTTTTACCATATTATAAACAAAATACTAATGGTTTTAATGGTCAATGGTTAAAGTTTCAAAGCAGGCTGTAGTTGATTCGTTTACATTGTTATTTAATATACTATGTTATATCATGTATTATTAATTATTTTTAAATATGTCATAAAATGCAATATTTAGCATGAGTATGGATTAAATATGATTATTAATGTTATAATAAAATGTAATTGTTATTTTTCTTCAGATATTTGGAACCTTGATAAAAAAATCATACATTGAACTCATAGTTCAATAATTTTAGCTTATGTTTGTGCTCATGACTCATCAATAAAGGAAGCATATTTGCGTTCCGTTGTTTAACATTCATGTTGTTATTGCAGTTAAATTGTGTAGAAAGATTTACTAAAAATATATCAATTTTGTTGTATAAATATTGTTTAAATATGTTTGGAAAATGTCTTTTATTATATTGATGACAAACTACTATCAACTATTATTATGCTGTAATATGCTTAGTAATTTAAACAGCTATAATGTAATTGATTGACTTCAGCCAAAGTAAAATAAATTTCCTGAGTTAATTTTAGAACTTAGTAAAACTTTCTTACTTTGTGTAATTCCACTTTAAAGACCACACAACACTGAAGTAAACTTGAACTTGTAGGGCTAATGTAAGTAGTATTTTACAATTATTTTCTGTAAATGAAAAAAAATTCTACATTGATGAATATGTAAAATATTTAATCATTCATATACAAATCTAAAAAGGAATCTGTGAGTATATAATTTACCATACCTTGGAGGGTGTTATATTTTTCAACGAGGACTTGCCAGGAATCACATCCCTAACATATTCTAGTTATATATCACCATGATCTTATGTCTTAAGTCAGAATTTATTACCTTACTGCCTGTGGCCATATTTGAACAGTCTTCAGAAGGGTTAAAAACTAATATTAAGTTTCTAGTTAGCGAGAAGATCAAATATATAAATCAGTTTCTGTGATTTGTATTTTATTCTACTATTTTATATGTTTGTCCTACTACGCTAGGTAATCCAGTGGATAGAGGTCTGTTAACTTACAAACGGTCCGGTATTTCCAAATTGTTTATATGCTGCCTGGGATGGTAGGTAGGTGGAATATTAAACCAAATTTCTATAATGAATTTGGAAACAAGCAAATACTACATAACAATTTTATTTTTATTAATATCATCTCGAGTTTGTAAGTATGCCATGTATGTTAAAAGAGTGTATATTGTTGAATTATGTTTTTATTCTCCATAATAATAAAACCACCCTCTTTTTTAGATAATTTTTTGCGTAAAGCTAAAGTTTCCCGACTCTAAAGTCACTTTTAGAACTTTATGTCAGAATTTGGGGTTTTAAACTTTCATCCTTCCTAATTACTTTCTAATTTTAACTTCAAAGACTAAATAACGCTTCTCAAACCCTACTGAAAGCAAGTTTACTTTGTGTTCTTAATTTGATTATAATATATTATCTTTAGGACATTAGACATTATTGATCCGTGTACGCAATATGATAATAAAATAAAGAGTTCATTCTATGAAGGGAATGCAAATAGGTTTTTAAAATTAACTTTATTTTAAAATGTTGTAGTATGAATTAGGCTTTTTAAAAAGCATTACACTATCAATATTCTTTAATAAATGTGAGTAGATGCTGGAATCAAAATCGTAAAACATGTATATAAAATACATCCAGCTTTACAAATGATTTATCAAAATGTACTGTAATGACATGAATGTGGTTTTGTTTGAATTGTATTCAACTTGTTTTTATTACTAAAAGTATTGAATATACTATGCATAATATAATAATTTAAGCCACACACTAAAAGATTATGTAACATATTTATTTATTTGCCCATATTTTTACAAACTATACTACGTAACATAAAGGTCTATATTATTAATATCTTTAAGTTTTTGTTGAGTGTGACTAGAAGTCACAGTGTTATACGTAGAGCGTAGTTACGTTTCCTTTACAATAAAGCAAGTGGTGGGCCTAGTGGTAAGAAAAAAAAACCGTTAAAACAGTATTCAAAAAGTTTAAGAATTAACTAGGTGAATCGAGAATGTGAACTAAAAGACATTAGGCATCGCTTTAAATGAAGATGTATTATTCACATGTGATGTTTACATTCAAGGTGTAAGACTCAAATAATTTTTTTTTTTTTAACTCACAAAGGTAAAAGAAATAACGAAAAAAGTTCTGAAAAGATTTTTTATCTCATCTACATAGGTCTAGAATACACAAAGAAACTTGTATCATTGTAAAAGGATATAAATCTGTATCCACACCAGTAAATATAAAGATCAATCAAGGTCGATTTTTACTCAGAAAGTCTGTTGTTTGTCTTTAAATTCTCCTAAACGTCAGCTTTTCTTACTACCTTATGTCTAAAAGATTTTCAACAACCCTTGGCCATTTTATACAGTTCTAGTATTATCATAGAAAGGTATTTTACATTTCCTTTTTAAATAAATTAAAATGTAAGTTTACTGATTTTAAATAATGCATAAACACTATATGTCAAATCATAATATCAAATGTGCAAAACTAGTAAAATAACTTATAAAGTGAGAAAGGATCTAGTCTTTCCATCTTGAATAAGTAAACAAACACGCAAAGAAGACATCACTTTGATCGAGTAGGCTTTCAAACGGAATGGATTAAATTATTTTCTGAAAATGCGTTTTGTATACTTAACATAGAATATTTTAGATTTTAATATTTTATTCATTAATGTAAATGAAATTTTTTTCATTTTATTTTATTGCAATGTTGGACATACTGTTCTCCATGAATCTCAGTAAAAGAACCTTGTAATAAAGTCATTAAAATGTATAAGTAACATCAAAAGGTAAAAAACTTACAACTTTTTACATTTAAGTCGTGGATTTGTTCAACTACTGAGCTCTTCAAAATAGGTGTTGAGATAAGATGTAATAAAATGATGATTTATTTTTTTAGGCCTAACATTTTTTTCCTCAAAAGTGTGTCGTCATTGTAAAAATATTATTTCGAAAACAAATGTTTATACAGTTTTGAAACTACCTTTGCAGTTCAGTTTTTTAAGATTTAGGTACTGTATTTTGTATTTTCTAAGAAAAAAATTAAGCTTAAAAATTATCGATAATTTGAAATTGAAGGTTGCGGAGACATAAGGAGGAAATATAAAGAACAAAATATTTTCGTGGATACTTAATACATATAAGTAGAAGAACATATGGGTAGAAGAATGTATCTTAATCTACCCACTTTAGGAAATCAAATTCTTCAATATATATATATATATATATATATATATATATATATATATATTAATATAAGTAGATATATTCATGTCACTTCTGGGCCAAAAAAGGAGCCACTCAAAAATTAAATGAATTTTCCTATTTTTTTATACAATATGCTATATTTTTTACCCTTTTAGGTCAATTTCTAACATTTTCATATTTTTCTAGAAAAAGTATACAATTTTGATGAAATTTTCATGAATATGACTATATTTTACATAAAATTGACTACAAACTGAAATGCTTTTAAAAACAAGTAAAATTTTAAAATTTAATGAGTAGTTTTTATACAAATTTAACTAAAACAGTTTCTTTATCTTTGAATGTTTTAATTTCAGTAATAATTAAGTTTAAATCTTTTTTATTTAATTCTTTAATTGTTTTTTCATCAAATATATTAATAAATCTATGAGGTAAATGAACTTTACATTTTTCTAATTCAACAATAATTGTTGGTCCATATTTATCTTTAACTTTTTCAAATTTTTCTATTTTATATTTTGTATTAAATTCTAAACTTTTTATTGGTTTATATTCTTTGAATTTACATTCTCCAATATTATTAATCTCTTCTAATAGATCCATTTATTACAAAAAATAATTATAGAAATTTTAAACAGTTAATAATTGAAATATATGAAAAGAATTTTAAATATCACACAACAGTTTGTTAGAACTGTTGTGTGATATTTAAAATTATATTTTTTTTAATAATATCTGATGTATCACTTATGTTATCAGAAAAACCATTATGTTGATATATTATGCATGGATCATTTAAAGTTGATAGATGTTTTAAGAATTTTAAAAAAATATTACAAATTCTGGTTTTATATAAAAATTTAATTCTAAAAGTTTAAAAATCATTGGTAATAGTTTTTTAAATGATATATTTCTTTTTGTAAAACTGAAATATGCATTAAAAATTACTGTAATATTTCTTTTATCTTCAAAATTTAATTCAAAATCAATATTGAATATTTTGTTTAAGAATTGATAGTAAAATATCCAGTTTGTATAATTTCTTTGTTTTAAGAATAATTTTATATTTTTAGGTGTTATTTCAAAACTATTGTCTAAAATACATAACGTATAGATTTCATTGATTAATTGTTGTGTGCGATATGGTTGAAAATGATTAAATTCTCTTAAAATATTTATAAGATGTTTGTTTTTATTTTTTCGTTTATTAATCTTTTTTTCAAAAATAATTTTTTTACATATATTACATCCTATATAATTTTTAGTAATTGTAAAGTTATTAAAATTATGACATTTATAACATATATCCATTTATATATAAAATGTTTATATCTAAATGGAAGAACTTATTCAGTGTCATAAATGTAAGAAGAAAACTAAAAATATTAATCCAGAAATTGTTGAAATGAAGAATGGTTTGTTTAGAACTGCTACTAAATGTTCAATTTGTAAAACAAATAAAAGTAAAATAATTAAAAAGGAAATTAAACCAATAATAAAAAAGGAATTAAATAAAAAAGATCAAATAATTGAAGCTAAAGAAATTCATGCTCTAATAAGAAAAAAATTTCGAAAAAGAAAAATAGTTACATTAGGTATTGATGATTTATGGGCAGCTGATTTAATCATTATGAAAAATTATGAAAAAGAAAATGATGGTTATAAATACATGTTGAATGTTATTGATACATTTTCTAAATATGTTTGGTCAAAACCATTGAATAAAAAAGATGGAAACCATGTATCTATAGCATTTGAACAAATAATTAAAGATTCAATAAAAATTGGCCATAAACCACCAAACTTATTACATACAGACAAGGGATTAGAATTTGTAAATAAAGAATTTAATGGAATTTTAAAGAAATATAATATTAAAATGTATCATACAGAAAATGAAGAAAAATCAAGTATTATTGAAAGATATAATAGGACTCAAAATGAAAAAATGAAAGTTTTATTTGAAATTAATAAAAATTTTAGATGGATTGATATTCTTAAAGAAATAGTTAAAGAATATAATAATTCATATCATTCAACAATTAAAATGAAACCAATTGAGGTAAATAAAGAAAATGAAAATGATTTATTAAATACAGTTTTTAAATATATCCCACCAAAAATAATTACAAAATCTAAATTTAAAATAAATGATAGAGTTAGAATAGGAAACAAAAAATCAACTTTTTCAAATAAATATAAAAACAATTGGTCAAGAGAAATATTTGTTGTTTCCAGAATTAATAATACAAATCCTGTTACATATAGTATTAAAGACTTGAATGATGAAGATATACTTGGTAGTTTTTATGATTACGAATTGAAGAAAACTAATTTGTAAAATTTTATACTATATAAATGGAGAAGGAATGTTCAAAGTGTAAACAATTAAAAAATATTAATAATTTTTATAAAAATAAAAAATATAAAGATGGATTACTTTCATATTGTAAAGAATGTGATTTAATTTATAGAAAAAAGTTATATGATAATATTATAGTAGAAGAAAAAAGTGAAAAAGTATGTTTGAATTGTAAGGAAACAAAAGATATGGAAAATTTTCATAAACATTATTATAGTAAAGATAAAAAATTTGCAATTTGTATTGAATGTGTTAGAAAAATGATGAGAGTCACAACCCATTGTGAATGTGGTAGAGATTTAAAATGGCTTAGTTATCTTCAAAAACATTTACAAACTAAAATTCATAATAAAAACATAAATAAATTAGAAAATTCATAAAAATAATATTAATTTTTGAAAGTATTATTTAAAAAAATTACTGGTTTTAAAAAAGTTTAAGTTTTATTTAAAATACTTTTATAATTTTTAAATTAACACATAAATATTTATCTTAATATTTACATTTTACAACAATAATTTTTTCAAATAAAATTATTCTTAATAAATCGTGCACATTTTTCTTCTAATAAATGGAGCGTACAAATAAAAATATATTATGCCCTTATTGTAATAAGAATATATTATCTAAAAATTATAATAGACATTATAATTCAAAGAAACATTTTGAAAATAAAACTAAATATGAAACTGAAGTTAATAACTTAAAACTTTGGTGTAAACAAAATAAAATAGTTGATTATCAAAACGAAAATTTAGATCAATTAAAAGAATTAAAGAAGTCATATGATCCAACAAATTATTCACTATTTAACAGTGAAAAATTAAAAGAAATTGCTAACAAATTATCTGTTAGAAATGTTGACAATTTAAATAGAGATGAACTAATTAAAAGATTAAATAATATCAAACAAAATCCTAATAATCTAAAATATAGATCATTACAATTTATTCAAAATCTATCAATTAAAAATGGTATTAAAATAAAAGATAAAACTAGAAAAGAATTGATTGGATTATTAACTGATCATTTAAAAACTAAACCAATTCTAAAGGAAAATGTAATAAATATTCAGGAAGTGTCATCATTAAAAGGTTATTTTCAAGAGTATTATTTAACAAATTCAAATGATGATTTAGATATATCTGAATATTTAGAATCACAAAGAAATGAAATTAAAAAATTGATTGAAAAACAAGAATTTAAAAATAAAAGAGGTCAGTTATCATTATCTTGTGAATATGAAAGACAATTAGTAAATGGTGATAGTCAAAAAACCCAAATGTATTATCCTTTAAGAAGTTCAGATATATTAAACACTGATGAATTTATTGATGATCAATTTAAAAAATTAATATTAAGAGAAAATTTAAATCAACCATCAAAAGGATCTGGTTGGTCATTAAAAAGATGTTTAGATTTAAATTTAAAAATAAGTAAACATAATTCATTAAATGGTGGTTCATATGTTGAATTACCAATTGAAATAAAAAATAAAAAGTGTTGTATAAATTTCAAAAATAAAGATGAATATTGTTTTATTTATGCAATTAGATGTGCTATTGATAAATATGAAGATAAAAAGTTTGATCATCCACATAGAGTAAACCAATATAAAAATAACTTGAATGATGAAATTTTTAAAGAATTTGATTATCCAATGAGTTTAAAAGATATAAAATTTTTTGAAAAAAATCATTTGATTCTAAATATAATTATCCATCCATGTCAATTAATGTATACAGATTTGATGAAGATAAAAAGATTGTTCCATTACAAATATCTGAAAATTACAATGCGAGATTAGATATTGATCTATTGTATATAAAAAATGATAATAATTCACATTATGTTTTGATAACAGATTTAAGTAAATTTGTTTCTACTCAATTAACAAAAAGTAACAGACATAAGAAATTCATTTGTAGAAGATGTTTAACACATTTTTACAAAAACAAAGATTTAAGTGAACATTTAATAATTTGTAAATCTCTTGAACCTTGTCGACCAATTTTGCCATTTCCTGGTGAAACTGTTAAATTTGAAAATTATTGTAAAAAACTTGAACATCCTTTTGTAATTTATATGGATTTTGAAAGCATTCTGAAAAAGATTAATACTTGTGAAAATAATCCAAACAACTCATATACAAATAAAATTCAGAAACATATACCTTATGGATTCACAATTTATTTAGTTTCTAGAGTGACTAATAAAATATATAAACCAATTTGTTATAGAGCAAAAACAGATGAAGAAATGAAAAATGTACCAAATAAATTATTTGAATACTTAGATGAGATTTCAAAGTATATAGCTAAAAAATATAATTCGAAAAACAAAAAGCCTATGAGTTTAACTAAAAATGAAGAAATTGAATATCATAAAGCAAGTGTTTGTCATATTTGTGAAACTAGTGGTTTTGATAATGACACAAGACGAAAGGTAAGAGATCACTGTCATTTAACAGGAAAATTTAGAGGTGCAGCACATTCAAGTTGTAATTTAAATCTAAAATTTCCACAAAATATACCTGTGTTTTGTCATAATAGTTCAAACTATGATACACATTTGTTTATCAAAGAATTAGCTAAAAAATATGGTAAAATTGATTTAATAGCAAATACTGATGAAAAATATATAAATTATTCAGTAAATTCAGGATATGGTTATGAATTTGAAGATGATAAACCTAGAAAATTTGTAAAATTCTCATTTGTAGATACGTTTAGATTTATGGCCTCATCAATTGATAAGTTAGCTAAAAATCTGAAAGAATTTAAACACTTGACTAAATTTATAAAAAACATTGATATAATTGAAAAAGATGATGAAACATTTGAAATATTATCTTCTAAAGGTATATTTCCTTATGAGTTTATAGATGATATTGAAAAATTAAATTATGATAAAATATTAGATAAAGCACAGTTTTATAGTTCTTTAACTGATGAAAATATTAGTGATGATGATTATAAATACTATCTAAAAGTTTGGAATAAATTAAAAGTTAAAACATTAGGAAATTATTCTGATTTATACAATATTCAAGATGTGATGCTATTAGCTGATATATTTGAAAATTTTAGATCAGTTTGTTTAAAGAACTATCAATTAGATCCTGCACATTATTTAACATCACCATCATTAGCATGGGACTCTATGTTAAAATTAACAAAAAAAGAATTAGAATTAATAAGTGATTATGATATGTATTTGATGATTGAAAAAGGTATAAGAGGTGGAATTTCTCAATGTGTTACAAGGTATTGTAAAGCAAATAATAAATATACCAAAAATTATGATCCTAATAAACCTGAAAATTACATGTTATATGTAGATGCAAACAATTTATATGGATGGGCCTTAAGTCAAAAACTACCATATAAAGATATTAAATGGATGAATCCAAATGTATATACAACTGATGAATGGAAAGAAACTATATTAGAATTAGATGAAAATGCTGATTATGGTTATATTTTAGATGTTGATTTAGAATATCCAAAGGAATTACATGATAATCACAAGGATTTACCATTAGCTCCTGAACATTATAATAATAAGCTTTGTACTACATTATTTAATAAAAAAGACTATGTGGTTCATTCAAGAAACTTAAAATATTACTTAAAAAAAGGATTAAAATTAAAAAGAGTCAATAGAGTGATTGCATTTGATCAAGACAATTATATGAAAAAATATATTCAATTGAATACAAAATTAAGAGCTCAATCAAAGTCAGATTTTGAAAAAGACTTCTTCAAATTAATGAATAATTCCGTATTTGGTAAGACAATGGAAAATGTTAGAAATAGATGTGATATAAAATTAGGTAATGAAGAATATTCATTAAAACTAGCTAAAAAACCAAACTTTAAAACATTTAAGATATTTGATACCGATTGTATTGCTTCTCACATGATTAAAGAAAAAGTAAAATTTGATAAACCAATTTATATAGGATTTTCAGTTTTAGAATTATCAAAGCTATTGATGTATGAATTTTATTATGAAAAATTGAAGAAATTTGATCCAAATATAAAACTATTATATATGGACACTGATAGTTACTTTGTGGAATTAAAGAAAGATCCTTATAAAATTATTAAAGAAAATATAAATGATTTCGATACAAGTGATTATAAGAAAGATCATGAATGTTTTAATGAAAATAATAAAAAAGTAATTGGAAAATTTAAAGATGAATTAAATGGTGAAATTTTAGAAGAATATTGTGGATTAAGATCAAAGCTATACAGTTATGAGTTTGATAAGAAAAATCCAGTTAAATGTAAAGGAATCAAGAAAAGTGTTGTAAATAAGTCAATTAATATGAATAATTTTAAGAAATGTTTGTTTGATGATGTGGAACAATATAGAGAGATGACATGTATTAGAAGTTTTAAACATGAATTATACACAGTGAGAATTAACAAATTAGCTTTAAGTAATAAAGATAATAAAAGATTTGTATGTGAAAATAGAGTAGATACATTACCTTGGGGACATAAAAATATTACTAAATGAGCGTTCAACCACATGCATTAATTATACCAAAAGAAGTTTTAAATATAAATGATAACCAAATAATATATTTATATCCAAATATGACTTATGGTAAAATATTTTTATTTAGATATAAAAATTATAATATATATCAGAATAAAGAAGATAAAAATTTAAAACCATATAGAACTAAAATTAAAGAATTTATTAAAAAATATTTTTAATAAATGGAAATAATAATTATACCAAAAGAATTAATAAATAGTAAAAATGATCAAAAATTATATTTATATAAAACAAAAATATCAAATAAACATTTAGTTTATCTTTTTAAGTACAACCAATATTATGTTTATCACTTAACATTTAATTTTTGTATTATGCCATTTTTACATATAGTTTTAAAATATGTTAAAGACAGTTTTAAAGAAAATGATCAAAATATAATTAATATGTAATATTTATAGTTGAATTATTACAATTTATAGGTATATTACTTTTTTCCAATTTATTAAATTCTTTCTCTTTTATTAAGTTGTTTTATATCATTTTTAATAGAACTATATAATTTACATTTATCATTTTTATAATTTATTTCTTCAAACTCTATATTATTTAGTTTTAAAACTTTTATAAACTTATATTTTTAATTATTTAAACAAGTCACAATATTAGTGACTTGATTATTTCTTAATAAATTCTATAAAATCTATTAGTTTATTTGATAATTAAACCTTAAATAAACCTTTACAAACTTGTTTTTTTAATCAATTAATCTACTCTAAGACTTTTATGGTATAAAAAAACTTTAATAATTCTAATAAATTTCATGTTTTTTAATAGTTTATTTAATAATTAAACCTTTATAAACTCATTTTTAATCATTTATTAACGCGTCGCGATTTTTGCGACGCGTCAAATATTTAATAAATTCCATAAATTTAATAATTTATTTGATAATTAAACCTTAAATAAACCTTTATAAACTTGTTTTTTTAATCAATTAATCTACTTCAAGATTTTTATGATATAAAAAACTTTAATAATTTTGATAAATTTCATATTTTTTAATAGTTTATTTAATAATTAAACCTTTATAAACTCATTTTTAATCATTTATTAACGCGTCGCGATTTTTGCGACGTGTCAAATATTTAATAAATTCCACAAATTTAATAATTTATTTGATAATTAAACCTTAAATAAACCTTTATAAACTTGTTTTTTTAATCAATTAAACTGGTTGCAATTTTAGTGACTTACATCTTAATAAATTCCATAAATTCAATAGTTTATTTGATAATTAAACCTTTATAAACTTATATTTTTAATCATTTAAATCTAATTTTATATAGAAGATTCTTTTTTTAATTTTAAATACACAATCGATCTTACATTTTCATTATTCAATAAATTTCCTTCATTATCTTGAATAGTAATTTTAATATTTAGAATTTTATTTATATTTTTTAAAGGAACATAATTATTTCATTTGGCTTTTCACTAATCTTTAAACCATATTCAATATTTGGAAAGAAAGAATATAAAATTTCAGATTCTCTATGTAAATGTAAATGATCTTTATGATTTTCAATGCTAGGTTCAACTAAATTACAATGGATTTCAATAACATCAAAAGGTCTTAATTTTGGTAATTTTATTCCTTTTATTAATACATTTGGTTCAATCATTTCATCTTTTAACCCTAATAGATCAATTATGAAAGCTGTGACTATAATTTTAACAGGTGATTTTATTAAAATAAAAGGACCATTGTTTTCTAATAAAAATTCATTATCATTAAATTTAGCATATTTATTTTTAAATTCTGTTAAACTTTTTGTAAATAATTTTTTTATGTCTTCTAAGGTGTAATATCCTTTCTTTATATTAAAATATTGATCAATTGTTTTGTTTTGATCAATAATACTAAAACCATATATATTTTTATAATCATTTGGTACATTTAATATAAAATTATCTGAATAAAATCCACAAAGACCAATACTATAATTTCCATCTAAATGAATTGAATGTTCTAATCTTAGTTCAATCTTTGAAGAATTGCCTATAATTTTAAATAATTTCATCTTATTTAAATGGAAAAATTTTTAAAGGAAAAAAATAAGATAAAATTTGATACATATGATGGAAAAATCAAGAATTATCAACCAATTAGATTGTTAATAATAGGATCAAGTGGTTCTGGTAAAACAACATTACTATTAAATTTCATCTATAAAAGATTGATACCATACACAAATTTATATATTTTTAGTAAATCATTAGAGCAGCCTGCATATATAAAACTACAACATAGATTTAAAAATATTGAAATGAACATTAACAAAAAAGTTGCAAATTTCTTTGGTTCATGTGAAGATATAATTTCATTAAATGATTGTAAACCAAATTCATTAATTGTTTTTGATGATTGTATTTTAGAAAATCAAGATAAAATAAAAGAGTATTTTGTAATGGGTAGACATAAAAACATATCATGTATTTATCTTTCACAATGTTATTCAAAAGTTGACATTAAATTAATAAGGAATAATTTAAATATGTTATGTATTTTTAAGCAAAATAATCATTATGTAAAACAAATTTTTGATCATTTTGTAGGTTATGATATGTCATTTAATGAATTTAAGGATATTTGTAATGATTGTTGGAAAGAAAATTATGGATTTTTAACTATGAATTTGATATTAAAAACAAATGAAGGAAAATATATGAATAAGTTTTCTAATATAAAATTTTCTTCTAAATAAATGTGGTGTATGCTTGATTTAATTGTTGATAAAATATTTGTTATAATAATATTTGCCTTATCTTTAGTGTTTATTTTTTTTATTAAATTTACAGAAAATAAAAAATGATGTGTTTGTGTTTAATTTTAGATTTACTTATTATTTTTGTTTTATTTATATTAATCATTAGTGTAGTGTTGATTGTGCTTAATCGACATAGTTTATGTTTATGTTAACATGGTTTATGTTTATGTTAACATCATTTATGTTTATGTTAACATATTTTTTCTTTTAATAAATGGATAACATAACTGTTGACAAAGCTAAAAAGTTAGATGAAATTGAAAAAAAATTAATAAAAGAATTTAAAAATCAGATTAAAATTGATGAAAATTATGAACAAATTAAACAAAAAGCATATGAACCAATAACATCTGCAATTGGTAAAGTAGAAAATAAAATTGGTGATGTTTTAAATGAAAATAAAAATTTAATGGATTTAGTACCTATTGTTAATCAATTTGCAAACATATCAATACCACAATCTGAAGAAGAATTTATGTTACCTTCAAGTACTCCATTTAGACCAATAAGAGAACAAATTATTGAAGAAGAATCAACATTTATAGATCCAAATATTGTTTCACCTCAAATATTAAATCAAATCATTGGTCCAATTGCACAAAAATATTTACCTAGAGCAAAAGATGATAAATTTGGTTTGTATTGGGATAAACATAAAAAATTATTTATGATTGGTGATAAAATAACAGTAATTGATAATGATGATTTACTTGTTAATGGTAAAACATATACTGGCACTCAAGGTTTATGGAGATTATTGACATATAAAGACAAACCAGATGATAATTTATATAGTCAAGATGATTTAAATAATTACTCAAAAATTTTATGGGAAACAGATTCAATTTATAAAAATAATGATCCAAGTACTAGAAAACCAAAATCAAGTAAAGGTAATAAATATATGAATTTGATTAAATTTATTTGGGATTCTAAAGGAAATATTGAAGGATCTGGTATAAGAAAATATTCAGAAAATAAAATTGAATACAGATATATTGATGATTTAAACAAATTAGAAAGTATAATCAATTATATATATGCTCAAGAAAAAGCTGGAAATAATAACTTTATCAATGAAAAAAGGGCTATTAAAGATTTTATTTCAAACAAATTAGATGAATTAATTGAAAAACCTGATGGTATAAAATATTTAAAAAGAATATTACCAACTATAACATCACCAATTATAGGTTCAGGATTATTAAATGATTTTATAAATAATTTACCATTTGAATTGCATGTACCTGGTTTTCAATATCTAGGACCTGGAACTAAGCTACAAAAAAGATTAAAAAGAGGTGATCCTGGAATAAATGATTTAGATAAAGCTGCTAAAGAACATGATATATTTTATAGAGATCATAAAGATACAGAATCTAGAAATGATATTGCTGATAAAATATTACAAGATAAAGCATGGGATATAGCAACATCTAGTGATCATGATATAGGTGAAAGATTAGTTGCTTTACCAACATCAGGTGCTATGTGGTTAAAAAGAAAATTTGGAATGGGATTAGAAATAGGATTAAAATTTTAACCTATTATAGTGAATCCGTGGATTAGTTTAAGTTATGTTTGGTTTTCCTGCTTTAAATTAAGTTTTAAGTTAATAAATGTAGAATAAATAAAGAGTTAAAATTGTATCAACTTTCTTTCTTTTAGTATTAGTTTATTTACATTCAATTATTTCCATGGAAACCAAAAATAAAAACCAGCTGTCTCAGCACACTCCCACATCATTAGTTAGTTGTTCTGGGCCCCTTTTTTCTTTCCGGAATTCACGTCAGAGACTTCAATGGGATACAACAAGTTAATAGGTCTGGTGATGTATTTCCCAGATCCTAACTTTAATTTGGCACTTCTTACGTTTCCATCAGCACTGACGTTAAGGACTTCTATTTTCCCAAGTCGCCATGTCCCTCTGGGTAATGTGTCGTGAACATGAACTACATCACCAACTTGTGGATGTTGGGTTGACAGAATTCTTCCTTGTTTGATATTATGTTGAGTTCTCTCCCTTAAACTCAACAGATAGTCTTTCTTCCAAATCTTCCAAAAGCTATTTAAGTTGTTGGTTCCCCTTTTCCACATCTTTAATAAGTCCGATTCAGTCACTTTAGAAATAAACTCCATGTCGTTTTCTTGACATTCATTCAAACTATTTACAAAACCATTTTTTCCATGGAAGTTAAGGAAGTGGCCAGGAGTTATAATAAAGTCAGTCAAACTTTGATCTGAGGAAGATACATAAACTAGTGGTCTTGAGTTGACAACAGCTTCTATTTCAATCATCACAGTGTCGAGTTGTGATTTAGTCAGAGTAACTGAACCAATACTCTTTCTTAAACATCTCTTTATCAAAGATATCAACCTCTCGTACATTCCTCCCATCCAAGGTGCAAACTCTGGGATGTAGGTAAATTCGATGTGGTTTTCACTTACATAAGACAGTAATTCTGGTGTATCGAGATGTTCAACAAACATATCATTCAAGAACGAGGAAGCCTTCTTAAACTGAGTAGCGTTGTCCAAGTAAATCTTCTTCGGAGTACCTCTTCTTCCCACAAACCTCCTGAGAGATAGTAAGAATCCTTCTGACGACAAGTTATTGGTGATCTCTAAATGAACAGCTCTCGTGACTAAACAGGTGAATATGCAACCGTAAACTTTTGAAACTTCAACTCTAGAATCTTGAAAGGATTTAATGTAGAGAGGGCCAAAGTAGTCAAGTCCTGTAAATTGGAAAGGTATACTTTCAGTCACCCGTTCTGTTGGAAGCGAGGGTATTTGGGGCAGCTTGTATGGTCCACCTTCGTATTTTAAACATTTCAAACATTTTCGCAAAACTCTGTTGACTTCAGCTCTGCCATGGATTATCCAGAAGGATTTCCGAAGTTCCGAGAGAGTTTGTTGCACTCCCATGTGAAAAATCTTACAGTGACACTCTTCTATGAGCAGTTGAGTAAATAAATCGTTCTTTGGTAGAAGTATAGGGAACTTGCAATATTCTTCAAGGTCTGCATTTGAGATCCTACCCTTACATCTGATAAGTCCATTCATATCAACGAATAGGCCAAGTTGATTCTGCAATCTATCATACCTACCATCTCTTATATTACTTAGTGTTTCACTAAAACAAGTGTTTTGAACATGTTTGATCCACGATAAACGAGCATCTTTGAGTTCTTCAGATGTAGGAATAACATGATTTGGTTGTTTATTCCGTCTGCATCCACTTATAAACCTTTTACAAAAAACTGTTGTCAAAATCAATTTCGAAAGTAATGAAAACCTTTGTATATCTATGCCAAAAGGACTACTAGTTTCACTCACGTCTTCGGTCTTTGTAGTCAAGGTGACGACGTTTTCTTCAATAGTTTCAACCATATCGTCTTCAGTTAATGGCTTGTTAAAATCAGAAGACCAATCCGGCCACAAGTCTTGACTACAAGACAGCCATTGTGGACCTGACCACCATTCATTGCAGTGTTTCAGATTATCCACCGTTTTACCTCGAGTCGCCATATCAGCTGGATTTTCGTCAGTAGGAACGTATCTAAATTGCGTCTCGGTGTTGGTTTTGATCTCCATTACTCTTCTCTCCACAAACTTAGGAAGCAGCTTTGTTGTGCTAATCCAACGTAACACGCATTGTGAATCAGTCCACAGTATCTTATTTACAACAGGAAATTTTAAGGATTCTTCCACAAAACGTAATGCTCTTGTTCCAATCAACACTCCTAAAAGTTCTAGTCTTGGAAGGGTAATTTTCGGCTTTGACTTTGGGGTTAGATGGCTTTTACAAAACATGAGAGTCACTTTGCCAGTCTCCTTACTAATTAATTTTATATACACAGCACACGAATATACATCCTTTGATGCATCCGTAAAACAATGGAGCTCTACATGATCTGCTCGTAATCCTGCGAATCGAGGAATAGAAACTTCAGTTACTTTAATAATATCATCACATATAATATTCCATTCCCTACATTTAGGCTCATCTAGTAATTCGTCCCAATCCAAATTGTCTTCCCACAACTGTTTGAGAAAGATTTTAGCCTTCAGTGTTACAGGGGATAATAACCCTAAGGGATCAAAAACGGATGATATAGTACTTAAAACTTGTCTTTTTGAAATAGGTTTGTTTCTGTCATTGTTAACAGGTTTTATGTGAAGATTGTCAAGATTGGTGTTCCATCTTAATCCAAGAACATTAACATCAGTAGGATTCTCAGTTGTAGTTTTTTCCATTGGTATTTGTGTCATTAGTGTCTTTGAGTTTGAAGACCAACATCTAAGGTTCATGTTAATATCAGAGAACAAACTAGAAGCAGTTGTAAATAGTGTTGTGGCCTCTTGATCTGTGTCACATCCGGTAACCACATTATCAACATAAAATGAAGACTTCAACCTTTCATTAAGATTATCAAGTTCACAATTTGACAAATGATGAAAAACAGTAGCACTGAGTAAAAATGGACTGGATATAATTCCAAACGGAACCCTACAAAATCGATACTCCTCAATATTATCCTTAGTAGGTGCTGACAAAGGATCTTTGAGCCACAGAAATCTAGTTACATCTCTATCTGGAGTTTGAAGATTTATTTGAAGGAATGCCTTCTCAATATCAGCAATAATTCCAATAGCATTCATTCTAAAACGTAAAAGTAAACTACATAGGTTTTCCAAAATTACAGGTCCACGGTAAAGACAATCATTAAGACTATTGTTGCCTTTTCTGGTTTTGGCTGACGCGTCATACACTATCCTAAGTTTAGTTGAGGTTTTCGACTCAGTGATAATAGGGTGATGAGGTATATAGTGAAGGACTCCATCGTTTCTGTCTGAAAAACTCACTCGTTCGATTATACCGTCTTTCAATTGGGTTTGAATTACCGAGTCGTATTCACATAGAAGATTATGTTTGTCTGAAAGTCTATTTGTTAAAGATTTCAAGCGACCGAGAGAAAGATTGTAGTTTGTGGGTAAATTTGGAGGATAATCTTTCCAAGGCCAGGAAACTGAATAACGACCATTCTCAAATTTAACAGTCTCATTAAATTTAATCAATGCGATGTCATCATCTTTCACGTGTGGGTCATCCTTAATACCAATAGTCTCTAATTGCCACAAGTTTTTGATGTCGTCACCTTCACAAATATTGATATCTGGCTTTAAAGTTTGTGGTGACCTAGGAAATAGGTTGTTGGGTTTTACTAGAGTAAGAAAAGATGACTCGTAAATCAGAGGGAAATGATCATTGATATCGTTATGCCTACCAGTTACGATCCAACCAAATTTGCTATTCACTAAGAATAAGCCTGGTGAAATTTCTATCTTCTGACCCTGAATGATATCAAAATAATAATCGTTCCCTATTAATAGATCAATATTTTGTGAAGTAAACTGGCCGTCTGCTAACTTTAATTTGGGATAGGAGGAAGCAATTGTATTTAAGTTGATATTGGTACTAGAAACTACCTTCCCAGTGATATGTGGAACAATGTTTACTATAATATCCATACATGTGTCATCGTTCAGCAGTAATCGAACATCTGTTACTTGAGTCTCAACAGTTTTAGATTCACGGTTGCCGAACGTAAATAAAGACAATGATTGACAATATTTACTATTCAAACTCAGTTTAGAAGCCAAACCTTTGGACACATAAGACCTCTGACTACCACTATCAAAAAGAACACCACAACGCGTTTCTTGTTTAGTATCAGCATTACGCAAAGTAATAGTTGCAGTTTGAAGAATAACACTCTCCGACATAGAAATTAAAGCAGACTCTTCGGTATTTATAGGTACCTTGCTCGGGTTGAAGTTACTTGCAGGCAAAGCTTTGGCATGATTAGTTGATCGGGTGCCTACATTGATAGTGTTTCTAGAAATTTGGTCTGTAGGAAACTGTTTGGTACATAAGCTTCTATTGTGATTATTCTGCTGTTTACAGTAAACACACCTTTTATGTGATTTACAAAATTTCACAGTGTGTCCCTTACTTAAACATACGTAGCACCTACCTTGAATTGCTTTCTTACGTGCCTCAGCAGATTGATATTTTGTACATTGGTCATTCCAATGTGTTCCTTCACAAAAAATACAATTTAATTTATCGTTTCCCACGAGTGAGTGGGTAGTTGTCAACCTCTTAGTGTCCGCCTGTGGATTGGGAACAGTAACAAAACTATTAGAGTAAGATGAAGTGCTAGGTGTTGAGGTCGTCAGTTGCTCTGCTTTCTCCCGAATCGAAATTAAGTTATTTACAAATTTGCACAAAGTTTTAACATCCAATTCCCCAGAAATATTCATTTCTTCAACTTTCAAAACAATTTCATAGGGCAGCTTACTGAAAATTTGAGAAACAAAGTAGTTAGAAGTAACGTCTTCACCTAAGGCTTGAAGACAACGCATATGTTTCTCAATGTTGTCAAATCCTCGCCTTAGTGTTACCGTGTCACTGGACTTGATAGGTGGCATATCCCTCAAGGCACAGTAATGAGAATTCACTATTACCTGTTTCTTAGCAAATCTGTCTTTCAACAAGGTAATAGCAATATCATAGTTTAGATCTGTAATGGGGAGTCCAGCGATGCAACGTTTAGCGTCACCTTTTAATTGTGCAATCAAATAGTTAAATTTGTCAACGTTACTGAGTGTGGGGTGGCTATGAATGGCAGACTCAAAACTATCCCAAAACTCCTGCCACCGTAGCATGTCCCCGTGGAAGGTTGGTAATACCAACTTTGGTAGTTGAACATACTGGTGCTGTATAGTTGGTATTGGCTGAACGGTAGACGTATCAGGCACTGTTGCCTGTGACTTATTAGTTTGAGAAATATCTAGTCTTACCGTAAGCTGTGCAAGCACCTCCTCACAGTCCATCATAGTATTTATGAAGTCGTCCTCTGTGGTGGGTCCTTCAGTTTGTCCATCTTCAGTAATAGGCTCGGTGTCCAAACGTTTTTGAATTTCTTCCACTCTCTTTACAAAGCTTGTCAAAGTCCGTAGTCGTGTTTGAAGTTGTAGTTCTGTTAAGTCTGTAGTCTCCAAGAATGCATTTGTATCAGTAGTATAAGTCTTCAGTCGTAGTAAGGCAGATTTCAATCGAAGGTCCCATCTTGAAGTCATTCTTAGTTATTCGGGAAAGTGAAGTTCAAAGTTGGAAGTTGTAAAAATTTTGAGTAAAGAAGTTAAGTTTAGAAAGTTGTAAAAAGTTAAAGCAGGAAACCACGCTCTGCTACCATATAGTGAATCCGTGGATTAGTTTAAGTTATGTTTGGTTTTCCTGCTTTAAATTAAGTTTTAAGTTAATAAATGTAGAATAAATAAAGAGTTAAAATTGTATCAACTTTCTTTCTTTTAGTATTAGTTTATTTACATTCAATTATTTCCATGGAAACCAAAAATAAAAACCAGCTGTCTCAGCACACCTATATAAATGGAGAAAGTTAAGGTAAATTTAACTGATTATCAAAAATCTAAAATTAAATCTGCTTTTAAGAAAAATAAAAATTTGACTATACAATTTGAAATAGATCAATTTAAAAATGGTAATGATGTATTATTATTAACTAAAAGACAATTGAATAAATTAGAAAAACATAAAAAATTAAATACTGGATTAAGACTTGAATTTTCTTACAATCAACTTAAACAAATAAAAGATGGTGGTTTATTAAATGAAATATTAAATGTTGCTGATTATATTCCTGGCATAAATAGTTTAACACCAAAAGTTAGAAGAGGAGCTAAAGTAGTAAAAGACAATGTTATTCCAACATTTAGAGAATTTATAAATTGGTTAGATCAAGAATTAGCTAATGTAAAAGGATCTGGATTAGATGAAAAAACATTAAAATATGTTAAGAAAAAAATTTCAACCCATTGACTTTAGCTGATTTAGAAAAATTATGTCAAAATATTAAGAATTTTAGAGGTGTTTTTATGAGAGATATGCTTCCAAAAACTGTTAATAAATTTGAATGTGGTGTAGTCAATTTAGATTCTTTTTCTGGTAATGGAACTCATTGGATATGTTATTATAAAAAAGATAAAATTAAATATTACTTTGATTCTTATGGAAAAATTGTTAATAAACCTTTTAAGGAAATTGTTAAATATTTAGGAAAAGACAATATATTTTTTAATGATTCACAAATTCAAAATTATAATGATCCACCTATATGTGGTCATTTGTGTGTTTTTGTACTAAATGAGTTGAATAAAAATATAAGATTTGATAACATAATCAATAAATTAATTCTTAATAAATATGGATTCATTAAATATATTTGATCTATTTGGTAGACAGAAAAAAGATTTAATTGAAGTAAAAAATGATTATATTAATTCAAAATTAAATTCCATTTTTAATGATATTAATAAGGATTTAAAAAACCATATTAAGAAAACTAATAATTTGGTTAATGCTATTAGTCTATCCAAAAATTATTTAAGTATTAATTCTAGAAGGATTGTTAATGTAAAACCAAGCATTAACGACTATGATGTTGTCATAAAATCTGAGTTAAATGAAGTTTTAAATTCTATTATTAAGGTTGGTAATGATCATTCAAAAACTAAACAGGATTTAAATGAATTGGTTAATTCATTATTTAATCTAAAAATGTATGTTGAAGATTTAGAAAAACAACTTGAAGATAAACTTGCTGAAAAAATAAGATTAGTAACTGCTGGATTAGCACAAATATTAGAAGATAAACTTAATACAGAAAACCAAGAAGATCAATAATTTTTACTATATAAATGGAGTTTATTTACTGTCTTAAATGTAAACAAAAAACCAATTCTAAAGACATTCAAACAATAAAATTAAAAAATAAAAATATGGTTAAAGCAAAATGTTGTATATGTAATTCAAAGAAAAGTAGTTTTACAAAAATTTCCTCCTAATAAATGGCTCTATATAATTCATTTGATTATTTCATTATCAGAAACCAATTTCTATTAACCAATGAAGATTGGGATATTATTTCAGAAAAATATGAATTGAATGATGAGATGATTAGATTGTTTCAAAATAAATTGAATTGGGAAAAAATTGCTAAATATCAAATTTTGAATGAAAAAATTATTACTGAATACATAAATTATCAGTTAAAAGATCATATTGATTTGATTTGTAAATACCAAACATTATCTCAAAACTTTATTGAAGAATACAAATATATGTTGGATTGGGAATTACTTATTGAAAACCAAAACTTATCTGCTAAATGTATTGTTGATAATGTTAAAGAAATTCAATATTTTAAAGATAAAAATGATTATAATACTGTTGATTAAACATTTTTCAGTTGATTAAATAGATTTCAGTTGATTAAAATTCAAAATTAATAAAATTTTACTTGTTTTAAAAAACCTTTTTCTTTCCATATTTTTTCATAAATTTTTCCTTAATAAATAGCTAATACTTATGAAATTGAAAGAGCTGAATATAAAAATTTTTATCCTTTATCTAAACTACATTTGAATGAACCAAACAAAAAAACTGAATTTAATATTGATTTTGGTGATGGATTTTGTTCATCTAAGTTTCAATTTTATATTTCAGGATCATTAAAAAAATCTGATGATAAAGACTATAGTGCTACAGATAATGTAAAGTTGATTAGGTAATAATTTTATACCATTCTTATTTTCAAAAATTGAAATTAGAAAACATAATAAATTAATTGAGGAAATTGAATATCCTGGACAATTGAGTACAATAAAAGTTACTGTTACTTATTCAAAAACAGAAGCAGTATCCAACATTTGTAATGGATTTCAATCAGATTTCAAAAAAACATTTGAAGCTGTGGGTAATCTATCACATTTTGGATTAGGTTTCTTTGAAAATGTTAATGTTCCAATATACAAAGGAGGATTCAATATATGTTTTGTTAGATCTGAAGATAATGATGCCATTTTTAGATGGAAAACTAAAAAAGTTGATGGAACTTTTGATGATACTACATTACCAAGTGCTGGAAAAATAATTATTGATGACTTTTTTATTAGAGTTCCAATAATTGAGTATAAAACTACAAGTAAAATTCAATATATTAATGAAATAACTAAAAAAGAAAAAATACTATTTCACTTTAATCATTGGCAATGTATTGAACAAAAGACAATAACTGGAAAAACAGTTAGTTTTGATATAACAAATATTTATCGAAACATCTATAATCCAAAATTTATAATAATTGGTTTTCAAAAAGGTAGAACTAATGATCAATTATATGACACTTCAAAATTTGATAGTATGTATATTAAAAATATTAGAGTAAAATTAAATGGTCACTATTATCCTGATGAATTAATGAATCTAGATATAAATAATGGAAAATTTAGAATTATATATCAAATGTATCAAGATTATAAAAAGGTTTATTATAACAATAGTGAAATGTATTATGATCCAACAGAATTCATTGAAAATAGACCATTATATGTGATTGATACTACAAAAACTACTGTAAATATTTCAGGATCAAAAAATGATATAATAATAAATATGGATTTTGATTATGATATAACTGTTGCTAGTAAAACTAATTGCTATGTAGTTGTTGTGTCTGAAAGATTATTAGAGTATAATGTAATTAAAAATGATATAACTGAAATAAAATAAAATTGTTATAAAACCACCATTTATTTACTACTTTTTGACATATTTTTCAAAATATTATTATATTTTATGAATAATGAGACTACTATTATTAATTTAAAATTTGTTTCATAAAAAAATATTAATAAATAAAAATTTTTGATTTTCAAGGTCACAAGAAATAAATATTTTTAATTTTATTATTTAATAAATTTGTACTTACCTTATAGATATATCATACAAAATTTCATGTAAATATCTTAAAAAACAAAAAAGTTATTAAGGTTTTTAGTTTAAGGGTAGTTCACCCTAAATTGGAAAATTTTAGTAAAAACATTAATTTTTAACATAATTATTCATAATTTTTAAGTTTCAGAATTTTTTGATAATTTTTTCAGTAAAATAGTTTAATAAAAACATACATTAGTTCACTTTTCTTTGATTTAGTTCAGTAAAAGTGCACATTTTCCAACTAATCAGTAAAACACTTGAACAAAATATGATTCTGATAAAACCACTTTAGATAAAATAGTTCACTTTTAGAGAACATTTTCTTTAAAAGATAAAAAATAGTCCACTTTTAGTGAACTGTTTCTTTAAAAACATTTTGTTTTGTAGTCAATTTTATGGAAAATATAGACATATTCATGAAAATTTCATCAAAATTATATACTTTTTCTAGAAAAATATGAAAATGTTAGAAATTGACCTAAAAGGGTAAAAAATATAGCATATTGTATAAAAAAATAGGAAAATTCATTTAATTTTTGAGTGGCTCCTTTTTTGGCCCAGAAGTGACATGAATATATCTACTGATATATATGTATATATATATATGTATATTGTATGTTTATCATATATATTGATATATATGATATATGTATATATATATATACTTTTTTATATATATATATAATATGTACCATTTAAAGCAAATAGTATAAAACTAGATTATTCTGTTAAAAATATATAACATTAGTTGTCATTCAGATGTTTTTAGCTTTTAACTACACCAAGGGCATATTTTATTTTTAGTTTTGTTTTTAATATTCATTACAAATTACTATAGTTAGATTTATCAATAATCTAGCAATATCAATTAATGAATTTAAATCACCGTAAATTCATCATTGGATGAATGATACTGTCCATGTTAGCAGCCTTACTTACTTTTGGCCATTTTTCGTATATACCAAAGTAGTTAACTAAATTTTTGTATTGTATGTAAAGTCTAGTAGTAATACAAATTTATGAAGAATGTCCGAGCTTTGGGTGGAAACTACCATTAAGGATGCTTTTGGTTAAAATTAGAGCAATACTTACGATTGTGTTTGTCTTTACGGGCTCATGCATTACGTACACAATAAGCAGATTTAACCACATTTAAATATTTTGTTTTAATTTTAACCCAAGTTTAAGTACAAAAATTAATTTTTGTCATAGTTTATTTTATATTTAATTTCCTAGTAAAAACTCTTACCATTTTAAAATGTTCTGCAACATAAACTTATAACAAAATGTTCATGATCAAGGATGAACCACAACCAGCTTATGGTTGACAAGTTAGGTTTATTTTAGCAAACATTCGGCTACAAGGATTCCATGTAATGCTGTTTTAGATTAAATAACTGCCAACATCTCACCAAGCGTACGTCATCACATCTCAATTTCTCTATATACTAGGCAACATCTTTCTTATATTAGTAATATGCAAAATCTAAATTTTGAGTGTCACATGTTGGAGTTAATCAGATATGTTTTACTTTTTGATATCAATAAAATTACTTTTTATTGAATTGCAGGTCCAATTTACAAACTTAAAAACATATGATTACGATTAATTTGTTCTACAAAGATACAACAGGGAAATAAAGTTATGTTTTAGAATGTAGATATATCTTGAGATCAATCCTCTTACCGTTATTTTTACGATCACATTTGACTGAGGATTGATATCGAAATGCTATAGTTCTGGCTTGTAGTCCCATACACGTTTACATGTGCAACAAGGGCTGCACTTTAGTTTACGTCCTACACGCGCATTCGAATAAAAATATCGATGTCTTAGATAGATTATTCGATATATCGACTACTTTATTTTGTTAGTTAGGTTAGGTTAACCTAACTAACCAAACTTGATATATCGAATGAAATAATCGATATATCGATCGATATTTTCTTTCGATTGATTTTCAAACGTAAACTCAATAGCAGCCCAAACAAGATAAAATTATTATTTGCCAATATTGTAACTTCAACTCAAAATGTCTTTCAAATCAATTTTATCTGAATTCAAGAAAACCAATAGTCATATTTAACTATATCACAAATAAAAAAAAAGGAAAAAATCTGGTATGTTTTAAAAGTATTATAAATTTATTACATTAAGAATTTTTCGTATACTTTTTTCATAGATATCTTTTAAATGCATAACATGTTTTGCAGGAATATACATACCCTTAGTAAACTTAGAATTAATATGTTAATATTAATATGTCGAACTAATACAATTAATTGTTTGACAACTGTGAATTAATTGTTTTCAACATTAGCCTAATATCATAAGTATATCCGGGCAAGAACGAGCATTCGCTGCCAACGCCGTATTCATTGGGTTATAAAGGAGCCAAATATGTTTTACATGCATTGGCTAAACGTTCCTTTCCATACCATCTGCATCAGTACATTCTTTAAACATTTTTTTTTGAGCTGTTACGATCAATAATTGTGTTTGGAAAACGTCCAGGAATATATTGTAATATTTTTTTGTAAAAGAGAATGTCGAATTATATCGTCAGAAGAAAAATAGTTTCAAACAACTAATTACGGTACGCTTTACAATTATATTTCTTAAAAATAAAGTTAAGTTTTTACAGAACAAGCTATGTTTTGCATTGAAATTGTTTGCAAGAGAAGTGAAAAACTATTCTTATTAATTGCTACAGTGTTAAATGTTAGGGATTAGAAAAAACCCCATATTTATCTCAAAAATACAACTTAAAGACACTTGTTACCGGATTGTTTTTCATTATACTAAATACTAAACATAAAACTACTAAATACTAAATACTAATACGAAACATTAAATTAAAACATTCTTTCATGGTTGTTATTAGCTTTTTAAATATTTATCAAACGAGGAAACAATAGTGCTCAAATTTTATTCAAATTTATTTTAGCGAATGTCCCTATAGGGAAGTAGCTATTTAATGTTAGATTACAAATTTTTAGTCTGACAAATACACGATTCTTGTTAAAATATATACTTTAACATATTAAATTCGTCCAGTCTCATCAAAGTAGAGATATTCATACTACGAAACTGCGATACATGATAGCAATAGTTTAAAGTTGTATGTATTGTCATGTTTTTTATAATTCAAAATGGAAAACAGATTAATATTCCTCTCTGCAATAATGCAAGTACAAAGGCAATCTTCTTTGTTGTATCTTAGGGATAATAACGGCATCCAGCTTGCAAGCCTGTTCTGTTACTTTCAGAAAATATTAAATTTTTCATTAATCTGTTTGAAATTCAAGCAATAGCCAGCAAACTTTTTCTTTACTATGGAAAAATAACTATTTTATTTTGGAAGAAATTTCGTTAAAACTTATAAAGCTTAACAAATAAATTATTAAAAATAACAAAGAATCCTACGAAACTCAAGTAACTGGTTTTATGATAGTTTCACAACATGAATGTAGGCAATTAAAACTATTTATTACTAATTTGTTTCCATACATAACTATGGAATTCTATTTTCACAATTTAATTTTACTGACGACGTCCTGTTGCTGGCATACGTGCATCTTC
This sequence comes from Macrosteles quadrilineatus, assembly GCF_028750875.1. NCBI lineage: Eukaryota > Metazoa > Arthropoda > Insecta > Hemiptera > Cicadellidae > Macrosteles > Macrosteles quadrilineatus. The sequence continues at coordinate 61,824,192 of NW_026542599.1, forward strand.
CGCTAGTGGCGTATCCGTTATATTTTCCTGTAAGCATTACCATTTTCCCATTAGTTGAATCGGGCCATCTGATCAAACCGTTTGAACTTGACTTAAAAATGTTACTGTTCAAATCAGTAAACCTACAAAACCTGTAATTTTGCACTTACAGTAGTTAATATTGGTTGTACATTGTAAAGACAAGTTGATTGTCTGACTACAATAGCAGGACCGAGACCGCACTTGACCAAAGTTTCATCACAGAGGATCAACACAAGTTTACCAACAGGGCAATTAGCAGCTTTACAACTGTACCACTTGGACCACTAGACCTCTTTATCATGTTCGGTCCTAAAGTGTTAAATAATTGAATTTTTTTTCAGCCCTACATATGATTTTTTACTCTAGGCTAATCCCACTTTGTCCATATAATTGTAAAAATAATTCTTTTGTGGATTTATTAATGTTTTATAGGTTGTACATTTGAATCGTGGAGATGAGTGTAGGGTATTAAAAAGTAAAATGACAAAATATTATCTTTTCTATTATAAATTTCATCTCATAAGTATGTTTTGCGGTCAAAAAACATAAAAAAATAAATTTTGTAACTTTATTCTTTTTACTTATAAGCACAGTGCCGTAAAATATAGTTCAAATGGTCATAATATTTCAGAACAATATAACTATATAGACTATGATAGATGTATACGTTTGTCGGCAACTTTTCTAATAAAAAAACGTTGTAAATAAAGCTTTTAATAAGTAACAAACTTGTTTTCTTCAAAGTATAATTTTACTTTAATTAATTGCTGTAACTGATTACAAAATGGAATATTAAAATATTATTTATGATCTTAATCATTATTATGTATCTTTTTCAGTTATTTTCTTCGAAAAGAAGTGTTATTTCACTGTACAGTATTCATATTGTAAATACATATACTATTTAGTGATTCTAAACTATTTTTTTTTCTATAATAAAATATTAAATAACACTGTTCGTAAACACACTTAAGCGGCTCTTAAATGAAATATTGTTCAATATATTTATTTGATAGGCACTGTACTAGAGTTAGATGTAGACAATGTCTTATGAAAGTCCTAAAAGAGGGCTTTGACCTTTTGGTAAAAAAATAATCAACCAAGGAGTCATAGTCTGATTAAAAATAAATTATTCAATACAATCTCTAATAACACAACCTCTGGCGCAGCTTAGGTTTGTTACGGAAAAAACTACTTCGAAAATTAAATGTAATTTTAATCGGCAAATTAATATATATATATATATATATATATGTTTTATAAACTTAATTTAGCTAATAACAAATTGTACGAAAGCCAGTAATATTCTTCAGTTACGTTTTATTGTATAAATCGAAATTTTATGTTTAATAAATTAAACACAGTACCTTTATGTAATGTAATTCTTTTTATCTTGCTCTCTAATGAATTGTTAATGTAACTCTTCTCTTATTGATAAAAATACGACTTTAAGGTGCAGAGTGAGTTTATGTATTATCTTATATTATTATAAATTATGTACCAATACTAATATTGCATACTAGGTGTACAATACAGTTATCCGCTTGCAATATTGAGCGGACCTATCATATTAATCCAATACGATCCCAAGGTCAATGCTACATCTTATTAACATAAATTGGACTTTTACTTACAGTTTGCAGTATCATAAGTCAATGCTAAATCTAATTCACGTAAATTAAATCTTTACTTGTGGTATCCAAAGCCAATGCTTCATCTGTTTCTGTGAAATGAGATCTTTACTTGTAGTGTCAAAAGTCAATGGCACGTCTAGTTAACGTAAATAGCATGTCTACTTACAGTATGCAAAGTTAATGGTTCATGTAGTTATCATGAATTAATTGTATAGGCTACTTATACAAAATCAATGGTCAATGTCAATGCTATATTTTAAATCACATAAATAAAATGATTTATGCAGTATCCAAAGTCAATAGAACATTTGGTTCAAGTCAATGCGATGTCTACTTGCAGTATCTTAAGACAATGGTATGTTTATTTCACATAAAAATAAAAGCAAAAGCGCAGTACAATAGCTTCGCTCACCTCACTCTCTTATACATTTTTAATGATATCTTTAAATCGGTTGTAGATGTTTCAACTAGCTAAAAATCTTTATGTTCCATTTAAAGTCAGTATAGACGTTACACGTTTGCTGAAAGCATTGAGTTTGTATGCAACCGGCGTTGCAACATGGTTTATTTCACAAGTAACTTATGACCTCCCACAATATTTGCGGTACGTGTTACGAATAAAAAACAACCCTACACTTAGGAAAAGTTTCAGCAGGTAATACTTACAAAACATTTTATATCTCACTGTGTTTTTATTTATGTATGGAATGATTTGAAGAATGTCAGTAAAAATATATCTTATACGTTTCATTAATACTTGCAATACTTTTTAATTAAATGGGTTCTTCAAATTAAATTAAATAAATACTAACAATGTTGGTAACTAATTAAAACAAATATAAATTTTGGATATTTTAACAAATATACTTTCTCACACGCACAGATAAAAGGTAAATTAGTAAGTGACAATCATAAAACCAGGTTGTCAATCAGGTGGGGATTGAAAATACGTCGTCCAAAGATTGATTGTTTGTTGATTGGCTTTGAAACTTCTCACATTTGTTACCAATGAAAACTAGAGATCAAACAAATTATTTGAAACGATGATTTCTTTCTTTATTTATTTTAAAGATTGATACAAAAAATCAATCTTTGAAATAAACACACTTTTCCATTTGTTTTACATATTTAACTAGCTACCATTGATCCTTATGTTACTCAAATGCGATAGTAATTAACTAATATTTTTAACAGCTAGCCAGAAATATGTTTTAGTGATAAGATTACGTTACATTACAAATGCATACACTAATGCGTCCAAATATATATTTATGAAAATAGTGAACATACTTGTTGCAAACCTTCTTTGGAACAGCAAATAAAAAATTGTTTTTCAAAAGTCCTAAATATGAAAACTATTACTTAATCGTGTGTCATTTTTCTGCTGAAAATTTATTATAAAATATTCACGGAAAGATTAAGGCACTGGATTTATGCATCAAATAAAAAAATCTAGCTTTCTTTGATGTACTAAAATGTTACATATGAAACTGCTCTAAACGAAATATTTATCGCATATTCTTCTTTCACTAATAATTTCAATCACATCAGCCAATTTCATGCATCCAATAGTATAATACCCCGCCAATCGTACTTGTTGAATGGCAATGGAAGTTTAAGGGATTGCCTGCTAGTATTTACATGACATTTTTCCAATTCCTAGAACAATTTGACACACACATAAGTTTGAAGGTATGAAAATCAATTCAAAGTTAAAGGTAATCAGTCAACAGCACCAGATGGGCGAAATGATACCAAACTTACCCAAAGTTCATTTTGGACCAATCAGTATACAATCATCACTGACCCGAGAACACAGACCAATCACAGCTGATTGAAAATTGCTCAAGTGAATAATTGTCTCTTGACACTTTACCTCAGAAAATCAATCCGAATTTGTTTTTCTGATGCTAAATCATTGATTCTTACTATTATTTTGAGTAAACGTAGTAAGACTATTTATTCGTTGAATTTTGATAATTTTTATTTGTTTAGTGTTTTTACATTAGATTAATTGTTTATAGAGTTCAGATGATAAGAAACCACTTAGCTCATATAAATGTCTACAACGTATATATCACGATACATACACTGTTGATTGCGAAATTAATTTGACTATAAATCTATTTCACTTATCTAATATAACTATAGGCAGAACCCATCTACATTACCAATTTTTTTAAAAATCAACGTTAATTCGCGAATTTCAAAATGTAGTCTAAACTACTATATAGGAATTTTAAAATTAAATATTCAAAGTTAAAACAGACATCGACGTATTGGGTTTAATTTAAAATATTATATTCTTGAGTGTGGCAGATTGCGTGAAAATATAATAATAATAATAATAATAATAATTAATAACCAGGATAATAATAACAATAATAAATATCCAAGGTATTAATAGGCAAGCATGTTTTTTAAAACCTTTTTTCTCAGCTCGTTTGCATCGCAGGGAAAATCTACGCCTACTGTTCGAAACATATTTCCTTTTAGATGTGCAGAACCCCTTTATAAATTAAAATAGGCAAAAACATAAGCACATAAAGGTAATTTGAAATATATAAACAATTACATAGGCTTTATGGGTTGCTATGCTGGTGACGAAATAACAACAATATATAAACAGAAAATCTAAACAAATGGAATAAATTACTATCACATGATTTGTTTACAGCGTGGGGGAAAATTCAGAAAAAAACAGTATGGTACAATTTTAATTGTAATTTCCTTCCTTTAATCAATGAGGGGTGAATTTCAACAGTTTTTACAGTAAATTTTGTGCCGTGTTAACCCTCCGCAGTCTCCTCCCGTTACAAAGACAGAGCAAACTAGTTATTATTATGATTTAATTAATATTCTGTTAATTGTTAAAACGTACAACTTGTTGAATCCTCACTGATGAGACTTAGCTCAACAGACTAGCTATTGTAGTAGAACAATGCACTTGGGTTTACTTAGAGAACCATAGAAGCAATTGCAAGTCTGATCGAAAATCTTCCTTAAAATATACGGCTAATAAATGTAGAAACTATTCTATAAGTGATAATATTTATAATAACGTTGTATAACAACTTAGTAACAAATTTTATTTAATAATTGTAAAAAATTTATGGAGGTTCGGTTTTATTACATGCGATTTAGTTTTATATCAAATAATCCTTCGTGTTAGGCTAAATATTATTGATAAAAAAAAATTTAAATCAATAAGCGATAAAAGAAAGCAATGATGACTCTAATGAAATCCAACAGATGGTAGTTATTTTCTACTATAGCAACTATAACTAGTTTTTAATGGAAAATAACATAGAATATAGAATATACGTGAAAGGCTACGCAATTAGAAAAGTACTAAAATCGGGGTCTAATTACAATAACTACTTTATAACTTGAGGGGAAATTTACGGGGTTTATATTGACAACTTGGCTATTGACAAGTAAACATAATATTGGTGTTTTTTTTTTCTTGTACCTGTTTACAGTGCAAAATATAAAATTAAACAGATTCTTATTCTACAACTTGAGTTTATATTTCTTTATTTTTATGTTGCACACAGGACCTAAACAACGGCTCGTTTCAAATAATTTTTAAAGTGTTAAAATCTTAACACATAGTTAAAACATATACTTACACTGAAACGTACTCAAAATCAAACTTGAATATATTTGTAAAATAATTGGTAAACCCCGATTTGGAAATAATTGAGACGAAGGAAAGTCATAGTTTGCCAAAGAAGGAATACAGGTAATGTTTTTTACAGAATTTATCATCATAAAGGCTTGTATTATAATAATTTAAAGACCTATATTTTTTGTTTTTTTTTTAATTTACTTCAAGCTAGACCTAGGGGTTGTGGCATTATCACTTAGATAAAATCCATTGGTGATTGGTGGTATTTTAAACCTTGACCTCAACGGCTGAAGTTCTGCGCTCTACTATTAAATTAGCTTGCTCTTTTAGGAACAATATTAACAATGCATTAATTTAGAAAGAAACAGGCCAATGCCACTTCAGGAAACACAACGCATTTAAACGATCTCTTTACGTATGAACTACAGTGGAGGAATTGCAGTCTTACACTTATCTGTAGGGTCAACTAAAAGATGATAATGTTCCTTTAATTTTTTTTTTTATAAAGCTATTGTGCTTAGAGGAGTACTTAAGACATGTAAATTAATTTGCAGCATACTAATTCAGTAGATGTAAATACTAAACGCTTTAGATAACAACATTCACAGAATGCAAATGTCATATGATTACTTCAACAACAAAGGCTTAGAGCAGACAAAGGTAACCTGTATACAACGTCGTCGTTGTTATTGCTGAATAAACAGATGTTGTTGTAGTGTCCCCATTGTTACCGTTACAAACAAGATTGATAATCATACAACATTTCACAAGCATTCTAAACCTAAATTAAATACGAGCTCATTTCTTTACACAAAGCCCTATTACGATACACCATAATCGAGTGTTCTGATAAAATATTTTGACATGTAGAATTTTTAAAATATCCTTGAGTCTAACATATAAAAAAATTAACATGCTTACATAATCTCATGATTATAAATGTTATCTTTTATAATGACTATCCTTATTATTACTAATCCTCACTGTTAAATCCATTATCGACAATTGTATATCTTCCTTATATATTTATTTATCTTTGTTGCCAATTGTTTATTATCTTGTTAGGTAAACACGTTTTCTCCTTAGTAAAATGATTCAAAAGTAAAGTTCTATCAAAAACCACCCAAATAAAAATGTAAAAAAACCATAGTGCAGCCAGTAGACTTATACGGTTAAAAGACTTGGCCCCTCAACAAAAAAAAAGAAAAGAAAAGATTACTTATTACTTAAAAAAATAAAGTATTCAGAAGGGTTTTTGAACCAATAAAAGACAAAAGTTCATGGAAAATAATAATGAAATAAAGAGTTTAATTAAATAGGGAACCAGATATTGTGAGAGTGGTAAAAAGTAGAAAGTTGAAATGGCTGGGTCACATTCAACAGAGAGCTGAGAAAGTTTTATTAGTGTATTAGGTTTTATTAGTAGATGCCTAAAAGTACTCCTTAGGGCAGGAGACCATCGAGAATACCAAGGTTGCGATTGGTTGTACATAAGAAGAATGGGATCAGACTTAGGGCTGGCAAAAGACAGGGGATCCTGGAGACAAATAGTTGGCGAGGCCAAACTCCACATTTTTATTGGCAACAGGATTAAGATTAAACAAGTAGTTAACACGTTTCTCCAAGAAATATATAAATCTGATTCATCTAAATAAATATGTTTTTTACAACATGGTTCCATAAAAAACCTTGCTTTAGTGACATAGTACAATGTATATAGTATGTCATGTAAAAATCATTGAATACACTAACAATGAATCAATGTACAAAGTGAGGACTCCGGTTTAGATTAATGTTTTCTAGGACATAGTGACGTAATTATAGCAATATTGCGATATAAAGGTGAAATATTTATGTGCTATGGCTATTGGTGTCGTTAACCGAGTGGGTATTCGTCAAGGTCATAAAGATGAGATTTGAAAAAAATATATATTTTGTGTGAATTACGCATGATAACAATGTAAATTATTTTTATGGTCATTTAATTTTCAGGTGGCTGGATTTGGTCTCCTCTAAGGATTTTTTTAGGTCTACGTAGCATCTTTAATTAAAAATAATACCTTTAATAAAAAAAAAAAAATACCTTTAATAAGAAAATGTGAGAAGTAAAACTGATAATGGCTATGACCTTTTGCTACTTACTGTTTATGTTCTTTCTATTATTCGAAATAATTTATCATGTGTATATAAAATATAAATATTTGGGGAAACTACAGCTTTACATTGTAAACATTAGGTAAGTTATATAAAAATATTCCTCCAGAATTATACTATCAAGAAAACAATATTACCAACAAAAATTAATTTAATTAATTTACTAATCCCCTTTAGTAAATCTCTCACTTTACAAACTTATCACCAATTCAGATTATTACAACTCCTCCCAATGTAGGTCTATGCGTTTTATATCTCATGTATGGCATATTATAGATTTAGTGACATTAAATAAGTTTATTTGATTGATTTTTAAAGCCCTTTATGTATATGTAAACAATTAAAAACACAAAAATGAGCTTAAAACACATAGAACAGATATGACTAAGCATGGTAACGAAAGACCTGTAACAAATCTAGAGAATAGTAATTGGATTTGCCATTTACAAATTACTAAACAATCTTAAGAGATTAAATGTGAAATATATTACTTGAATGTTTAATTGTTGATACGTGTTAAGGACAAACATGATAAAGTAGTCTAGTTGGGCAAGTAGTACAATTGTAAAGCTGTTAATTGCCCAGTTGGTAAACTTGTGTTGATCCTCTGTGATGAAACTTTGCTCAAGAGCGGTCTCGGTCCTGCTATTGTAGTAAGACAATCATCTTGTCTTTACAGTGGACAACCTAATATTAACTACTGTAAGTGCAAAATAAACAAATCTACTCTAAAGCGGGTTTGTTATAGAAACTTTTATGCAATTAAAATATAAATTACAGGTCTATTAATCGTAATAGATAATCATCTGTTGATTAATTTTTTCATAGTGTAATTTATAATACTATTAACATACTTAATGTATTTTTCTATTTGTGGAGAAGTTTATAAAAAAAAAACCTTAAATATTGTTACAAGCGTAAACCTTATGGTGAAATAGCGTTACTATTTCATACTAAAAACAAATTGCATCAATATACATCCCATCTATATGATAGGATAACGTCACATCTCTTGGGATTGAACCGACAACCCTCAGATTGGAAGGCTTGCACTAAAACTAGGTTGGCATACCTATGGTTCTGAACAATTTGAGATTATTATGGTTTCCCTAATAATGTTAAACTGTAAAAACCGTATACGACCGTTTAATCAATTTAAATGACGTTGGTTCTTATTTTAAACTATTTATTTCGTAGCCCTATAGGGACATTTTCCGTTTCACTATTACTAGTAGAATGTGTATAGGTTAGGTTTTTCTGACTCTATACTAACCTAAACGAAGTTTAATTCACTACCACATTGCTAATAATCTAATGCTCTAAAAATAGTGGTGATGAATTAACATAAACAGTCCCTTTTTCTATTTAGATTTAAAAAAAGTTAGATTGATAAGGTGATATAGGGCCTATATAATGTATTAATTTAAAGGAGTTGTTATTGCTAAACGTGCTAACCAAACCATTATATAATACCATTACTACACAACTATAAGTAATGGCAATTCGCAGTTTTAGACCAGCTGTTATTATTCAAATTATTAATTTTACCTTTAAATTTCTACAGTTGGACTATTAAAATATGAGTTAACAGTATATCGTATTGATAATAATAAGTTTAGTGACAATAATATCAACTTAAGTGAAGTTTTAAACCTATACAAACAAAATATGGGTTTATTTGTTAAACCTAGTCATATAATTAAATATTTATTAATTATTTGTTTAACAATATTTTATAAAATTCTTGAATGTAATTGTGTAAGGTTATGTACATCGTGTGCCCTACGATGGGCTATAAACTGCAGTGACAAAAGTCAGACAATTTCCGAATAGACTTTTATATACAACCTCCTTGTTGGTATATAACCTACTTTTCCTCAAATCCGTTGAAGTTGAATGGCAAAGTTTAATATATTCATAAATTATAGTTTAAGGTTGGCTTCATAATCTGTAAAATACATCAAAGAAGATTGCTTTAATACTTGCGTTATTAAAAGGTAGATTCTCATAGTTAAGCTGTTATTACTCAGTAAATGTTTCATCTAAGTATTTGAGTTATAATATTACTTTTAAATATTGGTGGTGATTTAAAATAACAACTATGACAGTCATTTGCATTATCGTATCTTCATAGTAATAAAAAAATAGGAAATTTCTTTTTGATTCATTCCAACTAATAACAAATATTATTTTACTTATATTCCTTCACAAATTTAAACTAATAAATGTTTAAAACTATTGTTGAGAGAAACCCCTTAACAGCTTTTGATCAGCTTTTGGTGTTTATTTCTTATTCTTACCATACAGTAAGGAATCCCATTTTTTTCCTAATATTAAGTATAGGTAAAAACAATTTTTTTATTCGAATCTTACATATATGGGAATCTACTTATAGTTTTTACAAATTTTAATTGCAAACTTTTGAAATAATAGTTATTTATAAGATAGTAAGAATAGAAAGTAAGATAGAGTAAGATAGAGTAGGATAAGTTCCAAAAGAATTTTAGAAAGCATATAAAAACACTTCTTTGGAGCAATTACATGTATTTAAAAAGTAAAAGTATTGATACTTTTACAAGACTATACATAAGCAATTTCATTTCCAATATTTATACAAAAGAAAGTATTATTAATTTATTTTTTTAAATCATTTAATCCTGTACTAATATTTTAAAAAAATTGGACATATTTTGTTTTTGTACCTGAATTGTATGCATCAAAATCTATAACAATTTATTTGGACCGTTCTATATAAATGAAGAGTTTTCTAATGGTTTTAAAACATTTACGCATCGTTTTTCTCAATAAAAAAAAATTAATGTTTGGTTAAGAATAAAGAAATAGCCATCAATGTTTTAGTTTAAAATTCCAAAATTTATGAAATATTTTTTACCTATTATTTCCTAATCCAGTGAAAAACCTATTTTTTCGCATAAGTGAAATATTTAGTAAAACTTGTCTGTAGCTCATGTGAGAAACAGAACTGTTTTAGACCTAAGAACATCAATTAACAGTTATAGTGTGGTCGTGTACATAACAGTTAACAAGATTGTTCTCACGATTCCTCTACACTTTATGTCATCTTTATTGTTTCCGTTTGATGCCTTTTCTTACAACTTAACTAAAAATTATACTTTATTTAACAAATTCAATCTTATTTTGAGGTTTTATGAACAGTAAAAGGATAATGAAGGCATAAGATGTATAGCAGTTATATAGCATTAGCACTATTTGTATAGCTTCAAATATGTAGATAAAAAAAAAAAAACTTGCAGTTGTGTACATTGTGATTCACCTTTTACACACCACACGGTACTTCACAAACTATTTATTAATCGGTATGTATTAAAATGTGAGTGTGTGGAAAAATTTTGCTTTTATTCAAGAAACAAAACATATTTGTTTATGTGCGTGTGAGTTAGGACGTGATGAGGTACTAATGGTGTGATGTCGACAGTAACTTGAACCATTGAGGGGATCCTAGCAAAAGTCTGGCTGCTAACGTGAACTTAAATTGTCAACCAGAAGTTTTTTTGACCATTCACAATCGTGAGCATTTATCGTTTGTTGGCGCAGTTTATTTTGTAAACTTAAATGTTATTAGATGGTATAAACGTGTAAAAAAATATGATTAATATAAAAATGTATGCATTGACAGGTAAACCTGTTATAGCTAGATGTAAAAACTTCTTAAAGTCCTAATAAAGATACGGATTTTTCAATGTTTAAGGTGCATAAGTCTGCAAAGAACGCTAATGATCTTTGGAATCATTAGAGTTCTACTTAGTTTTTTAAAGGAATTTGCTAACCCACACTTTATAACAACCTAACAAAAAATTATTTTGGGTAACAACATAAAACGTGTAGGAAAAGGTTTTTATAAATATCCTGTAGTCTTGAAAATATTGTTGTATAAATCACCCCAACTGATTGACTCTTCAATCTTAATATTATTAATTCTTTTTGAAAGTTTATTTCTACAATATTGCAAATGTAAAAAAAAAAAATATTAAAAATAATAGACATTAACAAAAATTAAAATATTAGGCCTACTAAACAAATTTCTTTCTTCAACAATATGTTTGGACTCAATATTATAAAAAAAACCAATAGACACATATATTTCGAACCTTTGTAAAAATTTTAACGTGTTTACTTAACATAGGTTTTACATAGTAAGTTTTCATAAGCAAGTATAATGTAGTCAAATGCAAATTCGCTTTTTGTAAAAACACATATTCACTTCTATACATAAAACATTACAAAAAGTGTATGATAATAGTTTGAGTCTAAGAAAACATTTTCAAGAGATGATTAAATTTATTCCATTTGAAAGCCTACTCGATCAAAGAGATGTCTTCTTTGCGAGTTTGTTTACTTATTCAAGGCGATAAGGTTTGGAATTTTCACTCTACCTAAAAGTTTGCTTAACCATTAAAAATGCAAATGTAATATTTGAAACTTTTATATGTGTAGTATAAAAATTTGAATATGTTCACTAGATTTTTGTTAAAATGGAAATTTTACATGTTACAAGTTGACTAGAATTAAAAAGAAGCAAATACAAGACACGGGTAAATCCTATAATATATTCCAGATACGCCAGGTGGGTTATGCAAGGATATAAAAACGAGAAACACACTTCCTGAGGTTAAAAACGTATCTCGAATATCCGAACTCAGTATCAACTGGCGTAAGAAATACAACATAAAAACACTCTTCTTAAAATATAAAAAAAATGCTAAATCTTCCAACAACTAATTGCTTACATAAAATAAAGCTTTAAGTCAGCGGCTATTTTTGTTACGCAATAGACAAAGTTCACAAAACTTATCCATTATATAATTCTGTTTTCAATTTGTCATGTTAGTTCATAAACTTAACAGTTAATGTTTTTATTCATACTGCTCCTTTTAATGGCTTTATGCAATGATTAAAATGTAACTTTCTAAAAATTATCATTAATTATTTAACTTTAGGAAACTAAATTTTTTATATTTTACCTGATATACCTGACCTACGCATTTAAATTGCTAAAGGATATAATGTAGAAAAGTTTGTAAACATTTTTTTTTGTGTTTTGTAATAGTTAACTACGTGAGTAGAATTTTTGCAAAATATTTGAGTAATCACAAATCACGAACGAAAATACAAGGAAAACATATTTATGTCAATATTGTATGCAGGTTCTAAAAATTAAACTTTTTCAAACTATTTTATTTTATTACTACAAATAACTTAATCTACTCACTTGTGTTTGGTCACTATTCTGTTGGAATTAATGTGTAATCTTGTTTCTTATTGCTTTCTTGGTATTAAGTTTAAAGCAGCTGTCATGTATGATATTATATGCCATGTGTTTGCTATGTTTATTTTTTGTTGTAAATAAACTTCACTTTCACTATGGACTTTAGAAACCATGCTGTGTAGTCATTTTACTCTTAATTATTATACAGGAAAATCAATTATAAACAAGTTATTCCTGTTTTGTTTCACAATGTGTACAATTATTAAGGATCTCTCACACATAGTTAAAAATTAAGTTAATTTTAATAAGCTATTAATTTTTTAATCTGATATCCTCAATTATATTGCCATACACAAATAAAAAATGACTGGCGTCCTTCAATTCGCTGATCACATTGTGTGTATTAAAGTGAGTTCAAAAGGCAAACTTGTTATTAGTTGGGGCTTTTAAGCTTTTTTCAGCCTTTGAAGTTAAATTTCAAAGTAAATAGGGTCAAAGTTTAAAACCATAAATTCCGGTATACACTTTGTGAAAGTACTTTGGTATTGGCTGAACTTAGCAATTCCTGAAAATTAGCTGTAAACAATATGTTGCTTTTTTATTATGCCAGAGATAATATCACACAACCTTCAACACACAATGAACATCATTAAATTACTAAAAGAACAACTAAACTAATGTCTCCTGTCTTTAAACTAATATTAACGATGATTAAACCTGACACTACATCACTTAAACTTATTTACTTATTTAGTATCAAGGATTTTGAAAAATTAAACATGTGCATAACCGAGAAATTGGTAAAGTGGAGTTGCCGGTTGCTAACTGCTTGCACAAGCTTTGACAACTTAAGTAAATAACCGGTAACACTAGAAATGTAATTCATAACTACTTATAAAGAGACGAGAACAGAACTCTAAAGAACATCATATTGCAATTCGTTAGTCAATTATCTGTAATGTTTACACCAATAGATAATTTCATCTTCACAGTGCAGAGCGTTAGAATTTAAATGAGTGTGTTCCCCAAAATGGTTAAGTGTTTTAAAATTTTATTGTAAAGATTTAACCTACTGCATGAGTTAATAACCTAAAATTCATATAAATTTGTCTATTTGTAGATAATCTGTAGGAAAGTGTAGTTTTCACTTAGATTTAGTAAATTTCAACGTTGTTTAATCATATAAGATATTAATATTATGAGTATATCATACATGAGAAAATTAAATGGATGTTGGTGTCATACGAAGTTTATAGTAAAGAATAGTGATGCATATAAAAAAAATGCATTAGTATTTATTTATGATAGAACTAATTATTTATTGTTGAACGATAAAAACGTACGAATTCAAAAAATATTTAAATGAGAAATCAAAATTTTGGTAACAAATACGTTTTACAAAAAAAGTTGAATTAGCGTATACAGTCATGCACTTATATAGAATATCATATTTATTCCCTAGGGAGATAATACCTTCATTGTCTCTTTTGGAATAATAACTAGTAAAATTTTTAACATGTGATATAAGGGAAAGTTATTATGGAAAACCTATGTAACATATATGCTAGCAACTAAACCTTCCTATAAATTGATGCTATCAGTTTTAAAACTGAAATATCTCTACTGTAGATGTATGGTTTTATATTACATAGTAAGATAGTAATTCTTTTAAAAATTGCAATTTCTTTCAAATTTAATTAGGCTTAATCCATTAAAACACCATTGGTAAACATTTGTAATAACATATTAGGGTTATCTAAACTAAAAACCCAACACTGCACCCCAAAAACGGAAGTAGGCCTATATTGAGAGTTATACACACAATTGATACAAAGACACCCCTGGAGAGAAAAGAAGATGATGTTATGAAGTGTTTGTGGCCTTTGAAGTTTAATAGCTCAAAGGTGGAAAGTTTAAATCATCAGTACTCAAAGTTACCAAAGTGACATAACTTGAGCTAAAGACAATTACATGGTTTCCGTTGCATTTACAACAATTAAAAAAGCTTATTTATATTCAATAGAATGTGTCCTGTCAATGTTAAAATATTTGATTATTAGGCCTAATTATCATATATTAATATGAATAATATAAATAGTATAAAATACTTAAAAATAAGTTGCCGATGTATCATTGCTTGACTATTGCATAATTTATGTTGTTCGTATAAAAAATAATACCCCCGCCGCAGCAAACATGCCGTCAAAGCGAATTTCCATTTGGCTAAATTGATTTTCAATTGATCTATTAAAATAACATTAGGTTTAACGAGTACCTAGGTTTGCTGCAACAAGGAATCTTATAAGTGTGTTTTAGGTAAAATAATTATAGCTTAGTATAAAATCAATATATTTGCCAAGTTTGATCAAAATATATCCATAAACAAGCAAACTACAACATTTTACAATATTCTCCATAAGAATAACATGGGAATTTTAAATTTCCAATTTTTTTAGCTTTTTCCGAAACCATTAACCGTACAAAAATACTTTGATATACTGAATTGGTTGTTTTTTTAAGCTCTTGAACAAGGTTTACAGAAAAATTGGGAAATTTTATGTTTTGAGGGCCAAAAATGAGAAAAACCAATCTTTACCCCATAAAACCCTGTTCCTATGGTCCGATCATGCTGGATCGCGAACCTATTCAAGTTTATCCTGTCTTACACCTTCAAACCAAATTTCATTAAAATCGGATAAAAATTACTCAAGTTATCGTGTTCACGGACACATATATATATATAAATTTAAATAGCATATATATATATATACACATATAAAAAAAATATAAACAAAGATAAAAATTTGAACGAACGGTGTTTTTGGCCTCTGGGGACATCAAAATGAAAATGTAAATTGGTCCCGGGCCTAGGTCTTACCATGAGACCTACCGTAATAGCTACTTCCCTATGGGGAAATTCGCTAAAAATAAAATAAAAATACGTCAACATTATTATATTGTTACTGAATTTGTATTTTTTTAATTTTTTTAAATAAGAATATCAGTATGTGTCAGCTTATAATAATTACAATAATAACCTGTAAGACCAACAAATGTTTTAACGTTCAAATTGATTATTTTGCACATGTTTAGTCGTTATATGGCTATTTATGCCCACAAATAATTTTCCAACCCAAAAATTAAACTGCCGATTATATTATTAAAATTTTAAAACTCAGTTTATATTTGTTTATAAAAAATAATAAAGAGTATATGATTCCCTGGAGGGCTGTATTATTATCATGGTCTCGTGCTCCTCTAATTATCAATGACAAATTATAAACAACAATGGCTCCTTTTATATGGCTAGAAATGTTAAATTTCTTTCTTTATCATCCACCAATTAAAGATAAAAAATAATACAATTACCAAGCATACTTTTAAACAAACAATAAGCGATTTTGATAGTGTTGTAGAGCTTGGATAACACATGACTGTAATTTGTACAAGCAGTCGGTCTCAGCCACCGCGTTCACTGTTAATCCTTTGTTTTCATAAAAGTGTTCTTTCTCGCATATTTTTGTTTTACTGTCTAGCCATAGTATTATCTAACAATTTTTTCAGTTTAAGTAAAGTAAAAACAAGTGAAAAATCTAAGGGAATACAATTTTTTTTACTGACCAAATAGTTCTTATTGTTGTAATATAATAGTAATTTCATATAATCGTAGGCTATATTGCATTATTGTATAAACTATTCATGGCTAATCTGAGAAAAAACTAGATATAACTAAACCGTTTCAAAACTTGTTTTAAATATGAGCGTTTTAAAATTAGAATGTTATAATCTCTGGTTACTTTTCTAGCTATTTTATTATTTTTTCTTATCAAACCGTAATTCGTTGATATTTCGTCTACATACCAGTATTAATCTACCTAGAATTATCTAAACTTATTGCAACGTTTAAAAGTGTATACACTTTCACTAACATGTTTACTACAAAAGATTATACAGTATGTCAACAATCCGTAGTCCAAGTTGTTTAAATAATTTATTTCACAACAATCCACACATGTAAGGACTACACTGTGTGTTGTAGACCAAGATTAACTTACAAAGCATTGCTCGAGATAGCTCTTTATCAGACTGTTACTGTCTGTATAATAAATAAGGTAGGTTACAGAATTTAAATGTACCCTCTCGGTTTGCATTTCATGACATATAGTAACAAACTTACAGACTGATTAGGTCTATGATTTTATTTTTTACTTGTTGTTTTATACAAGAAACTGTTTTACTGTAACCCCATCGAAATACTTACAAGTATTTTCTTTGTGCCCTTTAATTTAAAGTATACATTAAAAAAATTACGGAATGAAACCGATTATTAACACATAAATAATCAATATAACAAATAAATATAATCTACAGAAACGGTGTTATGATCGACAGTGTAGTTTACAAACTGCTGTTCTGAGGGTAGGACCACGTGGTCCTAAATTTGCTTTTAATAAATAAATATTTTCATCAATGATTCATTTTTAGCTTGGAAATAAACAGTTTTTTTCCTATTGTATAAAACTTAGTGCCATCCACTAGTTTTGTATACAATTATTTACTATAATGAA
Source organism: Macrosteles quadrilineatus (assembly GCF_028750875.1). Lineage (NCBI taxonomy): Eukaryota > Metazoa > Arthropoda > Insecta > Hemiptera > Cicadellidae > Macrosteles > Macrosteles quadrilineatus. The sequence continues at coordinate 61,841,448 of NW_026542599.1, forward strand.
TGAAAGGTTTGTAGTAGAACGTTAATTTTGTTTATTAAATTATTGGAGGGGGGGCGTTCAGTAACGTAGTTGCTTAAATAATGTATACGATAGACTTATAACAATCCTTTGTTTAATAGTTTAAGTCATACTTTTAAAAACACATGAATTTAAGATCTCACTATGATTAACGCGTTTGCCAATGTTTAGCTGCAAATGTTGGCCGAGAGAGGGAGCGATGATTCATTTATGATTCGGATCGTATATCAATCTACAAATGCTGGGCTTATTCTGGTAAAACGGTCTGATTTTTGCACCTCGCTTGGTAAAAAGCCCTTAAATAGGCAAATATAGAGATGAAAAACGTGATAGTATTAATCATTGATGGGACAAGGCTTAGATTTTCTATGAAATATTAGGGTGAAGTTAATGAGTTATAGTTTATAGTGAGTTAAGTTATAGTGAGTTATGGGAATATGGAGAATAAGCTATTACCGTAGGTCTCATGGTAAGTCCTAGCATTGAGCCATATTACTTTTTCGTTTTTTGATCCCAACAGGTCTAAAACACCATCCAATCAAAATGTATAAGTGTGTCTATTAGCACGATAACTTGAGTAAAAATAATCAGATTTCGATTAAATTCATTGACATTATAAATCTACGTTCATTAGAATAGTTTTGCAAACTAGGATGATTGAGGCTTATGTGGTAAATTTTCCCATTTTTACCTTCTAAACACAAAACAATTCAAGTTCCCTGTGAATTATTTTCTAGAGATTATAAAAAACAAATAATTAATTTTATTGAAGCGTTTTTGTACCCTAAATAGCTACGGAGAAAAGTAAAAAATTAAAAATTTAAATCCTAATTTTCATATGGAATAAATAAAATTGTATTGTCGCTTATTTGATGAAGTATTTGGATCAAATTTGCTTAATCTATTTTTAGCACTTTAGCTGTTCTTAACTCACTAAGAAATACACACTTTAACAATTTACCTGTATCAGCAAACCAAAGTACTCCTCAATTCCATAAAAAATGGATTACATCTGACAACTCCAAGGAAATATTTGCGAAAAATCCAACCAGGCTTATAGAAATTCGCCTAGGTTGAAGGTTTGCTGTGGCTGGGGTATTTTATTTTATTTTTTTTTATAATGAGTACATTATTTAGTTTCAAAACTATTATTATGAATGAGTAATTTAATAATATAATATTAATAATAATTTAATGAGTAATATTTAATAACAAATCTGTTCATGAAATTTGTATTGTAATATATACAGTGTATACAATATATTTTTATGCTCGGCGAATGCAATTTGTTTTAAGTAGAGCTATTCCATATCAATTTATAGTTTAACTTTAGATCACGATCTCAGCAAATTTATTATATTATTATGAACACGTTTTAATTTACTACTCTGCAGCAATACACGGTGTTCAAAACATCGCAATATGAACGTCTACTTGTTTGCAAGAGGTAAATATTAGACACCTTTAATATCAGGTGATATTTGCACCGGTACAGATCGACATTTTAATTTCGTCCAAACGCGTTTCGATATGAGAGCACTAACTACATGGAATAAAGTTAAGATTAATGTAACATTAACTTAAAACAGTACTTAAGCATTACCGTTAAAAGTATTCTACCAACGGAAAACTACAGAATCAAAAAAAATATATTTCACCGTATTCATATTTTCATTTTCATATTTGTATGTAATTTTTAATTATTTCTAAAAAAATAACTAGGCATTAATCGAACTTGTAAATTAGATAAAAGAGTTACCTATTCAAAGGTGCTGCATATGTTATGTAAGGACATCGTGATACATACTTTCAAAGTAAAAAAACTACAGTTTCTTAAAATAAGTAATCTACTTAAGAAAAGGGTTGAAAATGTTGGTAGTTTTCAACTACTGTACCTAATACCATGTTAAAATTTATTGTGGCCCTTAAATGGTTTAAAAACCTATAGAAATTATTTTGACAGTATATCTACATAAACATATATTTACCAGACCGTTTGAAGTATTGAAATATATAGAACATAAAAAATGTTTTTATGGCAAGAGATCTTCAACAAGAAATAGCAAAATGTACTTACTAGAACGTAAATGCCACTAAGTGCTTGTTTAGTTAATATCAACAGTGAAATGATGTAATATCTTAAGATATATTGTTTGGATCAGTAATCATTCGTAATAAAAGCAACAAGTGGCAGGTGTTGGTGGGGATGGTTCATATAACTACACCTTAAATGAAGTATTATAGGCAGTTTATTGAACATGCGTGATATTATTGATTATAACGAAACATTGAGTCCTCCAGCATGGATATAATTAAAGACAATAATTTCCTTACAATGTATGCTTTTCCCCAAACCACAGCTGGGGTAGGATGTCAGCTGTTGTAATTTCCTGTAAGGGACCGTCGACCGTCGAGATAGTTAATCCTCAATGCCATCATAATTTTTCCTGCTAATTCGAAAATATCAAATGAATATATCATAAATTTCTGATAAAATGTATTAAAGACGTCATTTCAACCTAAACGATAAAATATGGTTCCTTATAGAGTTGAATAAGGCATCATTTATAGGTTTATGTTGAAAACAATACTTTGCTGTTAAGTATATATGAACTTACCTATAGACGTCAGTGATTGGAATTAAGAAAATGTGTATACGGCTTACCAACCTGAAACATAAATAATATGTAAAATTCCTTATACATTTTTAACTAGGTTTTATCCTTATAGAAGTAAATTTTTTTATTACAGCTAGCATAAAGTTGTACTATGATCGTTTGACTACAAATACAGGATAAAAGGTAAAACATTAGAGGGATTTTGTAATTCTTCTTCATCCTAAATTTTCTGCTTCAAAAATGTTCAAAAACTTTATATTTAAAAACTAGTATACCACTAAACATATGTTATAAGTTATGATTTTTTTATGGTACGGCTACCGAAATTACAAATTGTTCATACATTACCAAGCAACCCATCTGTGCTTTGCTTTGGTTAAGACTATTTTAATTGAGTAGGTACAGATATTATTGCGTTTACTAGTTAAACGAAAAAAAACAAATCTGAAATAAACGTTTGTTTGGTAATGGTTTTTAGGAAACTTCACTTTATTTTATAAGCATAGCTAAGCACTGCTGATTAAAAACTAATAGTGCACACATTCCAATGTTTGGAACTCTTAAATGTGTTTAACTGCACTCACAACGTTATTAAAATTGTAATATAAATCTGATTGACGGTGCAAGTTTTTACTACAATCTGTTGTTGTTTAATTTTTTTTCAAAAACTTTTAATGCCTTTCAACGATAATGTTGTAGCAACACCAGTAAACATTGGTGACCTATGAAAGTGCGAAAGGGAAAGAATAAGAAGATAAAACGAATCAGTGAAGAAAGGGGATTGATGGACTATATTAAAGAATGTAGAAGTAAATGTCATTTTGCAAGGAGATGATATTGTGCGTTCATGAAAGCAAGAAGGATCGGTTGGTTAGGCCATGTGGAGAAAATGCCTCAAGGAAGAAAGCCCACAGAACTATTGTGCCAGAACATGGAAGGGACTAAGAGAAGGGGTAGGCCGAGAAGAAGATGGTTTGATGAAGGATGACCTGAGGATGTTGAAAGTGAGAAATTAGAGAGCGATGGCGCAAGATATTCTAGCGGAAGCCGAAGGTCACCAAGGCGTATAGAGCTGCGGAAGTAAGTTAAGTAGAAGGTTTGACCGGATGTATTCACAGACACATCTGTATCGTAGATGTGTTTATAGTGTAACGGCAAAAAAATGCATCATCACTTTGTAGCTCAACCAACACTTGTAAAATAAAATGGAACTGAGATATCTAAAATATCTGGTTACAGTAATTTAACAAATCGTGTCTTTTATGTAACTTGCATAGACAATTTTTGTAATAGAATGTAAATGATCATATGTGTATGCTCATACGATTAATTTTGCATTTAATGGCATTTTACTTTTAACTTATTCAAAAATATCACAAAAAAATATTTATTTTGAGAAAAATTAATTGAGCTGGTTTCATACATAGTATAGCCTAATAGAGGGCAACAGTAACCACCAGCCAATTGACGGGCTCATAATCAATTCAATGAGCCGGTAATGTAAGTATATCTACTTTATGCGACCAACAAACTCATTTTATAAACAAATATTCCTAACTAATATTTTTATTGTTGATTTCTGTTTTGTTTTTTTGAGGTTTCGTTTTCCATTTTTTCATGTCGTGCAACAGTGTTTACAACCTTTTTAATCCTAAACTTAAACAAGGATATCTGAAATATTTTAAACCCACTTATTTATCCTAAACTACATTTTATTGACTCAGCAAGGATAAAAACAATCGTTATGGGAATATAATTTTCTTATAAAAGGGTACAAGAAACATATTTAGTAATAGAAAAGTATATTTTGTGATACATTAATAACTCGATTCTCCTCCGTAGTAAGCTATCAAAATTTAAAATAAAAACTTTCCTTGTCCGGGACACTTGGGGAGAGATATCTGGGAATTGATCTTTAACCACTAATGACTTATTTCTTAACAAAACATTTATTACATTCGATTGTTAGTGAAAAAGATTTATTTTGGATGGTTCAGCAAACCATTTTTTTATCAATAGTTTTGCATACTTCTAATCCCACTTTAAACTTATAAGTGATAATAATTAATTTAGATTTTATTAATCAACTATAAATTTTGGGTGCCATATTTTAACATACACATTATTAAATTTACATACAAAATTATTAATGACGATATCTATTAAGTTCTACATTATGTAACAAAAAAAAAGGGTTTTCACGTGGTAAGCTGCTGTGAACAATGAATAATTAAAGCAATATTTATTAGAGTACATTATTAAGGTAACAAAACGTGTTATTTTTTTAAGGGATTTCGAAGTTAATTAAACTTTAAATGTTTAACAATTTTGTAAACGCAGTTGACACATCATTTTCATAAATGAACAACTATAATGTCTTTACCATCGTAACAAATTGCAGACCAACATGATAAAGAGGTCTAGTGGTCCAAGTGGTACAATTGTAAAGCTGTTAATTGCCCAGTTGGTAAACTTGTGTTGATCCTCTGTGATGAAACTTTGGTCGAGTGCGGTCTCGGTCCTGCTATTGTAGTCAGACAATCAACTTGTCTTTACATTGGACAACCTAAAATCAACTAATATACCAGCTAACTAATAGGATTTTACTGTTTGTAGAATTGAATCATTAGTATAGTTACTACTATATATTGTGATGGAATATAAGCCCCCAAAACAGTGTATTATAATTTGTGTGGCGTAAGGCCATAAGAATATGCTCTGAGTTTTTGTCGACCTTTATTTGGATAGTGCTAACTAAGTATCATTACGTTCATCATTGACGCTGAGATCAAAAGCATTGCTATTGGTTGCACAAGGGCAAATGACATCTGGATCTAGAGTTGTCTCCACTCGAAAATACTAAAGATTTCACATTAGTATGCAAATACTAAAACTAATTGGCTCTCACAAAATTGAATATAATGGCAAAACTGGTTATGCCTCTGGTTAGGGAAAAACACAATTTTATGCGTTTCGTAATAATGAGTTACTAATATCATGAAACAATGTCATGTGTTTTTAAGTGTACTTATTTATTTAAAGACAATGTACGGGTTTCAAAGCGTTTACCACAATTGGACATTATCTCAATTGCGTGCCTGATGATGGTCCAAAGTGAGCCGAAACCACAATGACAATGTGTTTACCACTTTTAATATGTTTACAAATGTGTTTACCATTTGGTAACCCATCTTGATAAAAATGTATACAAATGCCAAACTTTAAAAAAAACGATAAACTTAGTGATTTGTAAAGCTTTTCATAGTATCCTTTTTAAAACTTAAGTTATCCAGCTTAACTATCCTTCACTCATTGTTTGATTTTTATCTGTCCGTTAAAATTGAATGTAAATGTTTGAGTCATACTGTTTCCTAGTTCTATAAACGTTAGACAGCTATTTCAATAAATACGAAGAATAACTGTAAATGCTTCTTATTATTTAATTATTATGCCCATTGGATACCAAATCCAAAAACTAGTATCTATTTTTTAGGATAATAGTTGTGACAGTGTAATGTTTTTGCCATGTTACTGGCTGGTTATAATATAAACTTTTACACAAAAATAACTTGATTTGTATAAAGATAGAAAGCCTTAAGCATACGTCAATGCGAATTTCACACACTAAATATTTTTATACTTAAATTAAAACTAGTCATCAAAATAATTATTTACATACAATTTTATATTATAATTTATGCTTATACAGTATGCAACTTCTTCTCTAATGAAATTAAATAATGCTAAATATATTTATTTTTCTTACAAATATTACCATATTATGTAGATACGTTCAGCTTAAACAATTTTATTTACATATCTTTAAGAGCGAAGTGCATCAACGCGAAACGTTCTTTGAAAGCACATTTATTTATTCAAGGCGGGAAAGGATTGACATTTTCACAAGTTTATGGATTAGTTTTTTCCTAAATGAATATTTCCCCTAATGTTGTATACTAAGGAAATCAATCTATGAAACTTAACCCTTGGGTTAATAATCGGCTTAATATTAGGACAAGGATTTATAAATGGTGCAAGATCTTATTACTATGCACTCTTTATAAGATTTACTCAAACAATAACAGCAAATATTACCTGAAAATATAACAATCTTGCCTTCAATCATCAATTAATTTAAGGCTTTTTTATTTGGATTTCTCTCTAACCACTCACTGAAATTCTTGGTAAAAATATGTGTTAGACATTTTAATCTTAATTAGTGTAGGTAAACCTTAAATCAAGTTGTTCAGCACGTATAAAGGTTTAGCAGAACAATAACAAGACTGTCTCTTTCAACACGTTAAAAATAAATTGGCGAATAAAACTTACATAAAAAGATATTATGGGAATTTACCATTTATTTAAGCACGCACATTTTATACTTTTATGGTGTTAGGAATAATGCAGGATGTGGGGTATTTAGTTTTAAAATGTGAATTGCATGTAAACGAAACAATAATAATTTACCATCTAAAATGTTGATTGCTAAACAAAGGCAAATTTACCGGCAAGATCCATTAGGTTTCCATTAGCAAATAGTGGCAGAACAGTAGTATAAATAAACTAGGCTTTAACTTAACGAAGTTTCACTACTACTACTACTACTACTATTAATATTATTATTATTATAAAGCTTAAAACAATTTGAATGTTTAGAAGACGGTTTGAGAGGGATTATTTTTTTTTATATGCATAAAATAAATGTAAACAGTTTATTTGTACGATGGAAAATTTTTAATATTTGAGTTTATGAGCAATTATTTCTTATGGTACCTCTACATTCTATCACAACATTAATGATTTTATGCTATGTTTTTTGTAAGATACTTAACTGTTAATCATAATATGGTTTAAAATTTTAATCTAACTGCAATACTACGTTAAAACACAAATTAGGAGTAACAAATAATACAAGGATAACCTATAAAAAATACATATTGTCCCATGTAAAACATAGGTGTCTCAAATTGATAAGGGAAAAACGGCTTTACGTACAAGGATGAATTTTTTTTTTTTTTTTTTTTTTTTTTTTTTAAGAATAGCAATTTTAAAATATTGATTTTTTTTTAATTTGCAAATACCCAATGTTAAAAGTTTTCAAATAGCAACATATGTCAAGTGGCACATCATTTTATAGTTTTTTTTTGTTCTTAACCACTTTCTAGTTTACTTTGTGTAAAAAAACTAATTGTTTTATTAAATGCATGTTATTTAGGTTTAACACTAATGGCCCCTTTTCATTGTATTCTAACACATTATGTGTTACATGGTATAAGCATAGATAAAACATACTCCCCTCCCTTGTGCTAGTTAGTTAATGGTAATGGTATAACTATCTATCGCATTTATTTGCAGATTGCATTTTCAGAGAAGCTGTATCTTGTATTAGTTGTTAGCAACTGAACGTGATTGGGTGTTGTGTGTGTGTTTGTGAAGAACTTGCAGGTGTTGTGTTTAGGTGAAAATGATGTGATGTTGACAGTTAGTGGGTCTTAAACAGAATTCCGTTTGAGCCAGGCAACCGTTAGCAGCGAACATGGACTTAACTTGTCATTCAACGGAGTGTTGTAGTTTACCCACAGTTGGTAACACTTTTCAAATTATTGAAGAAGTTTTATTTTTGCTAAAAGCAATACATATCTCTTAAGATATAATAGTTCCTTAGCTTTATGCACGAACAATGTTCAGCAATAGTTAAGTAAGACTAAAAACATATTGATAATTTTTAAAATATTATTTTTATTTGATATTTCTAATGCAAAACTAGAAACGAAATTAGAGCTTAAATTATGTGTGCTGAAGTGTATTTTTTATGTATTATTTATAGGCGTTGTACTTGATCCAACAATATTTATTGCAGCATATTTTTTAAGTGTGGCAAATGCAGCGCTTTTTAAGTACCATTTCCGTAATAAACCTCATGAATTCCTAATTATATTAGAAGCATTTTTTTCTTGTTGGTTAAACAGGGACGATACCTTGAAAATAAAGTTCGCAAACAAACCTGCTTAACTCAACCGCAACAGATAATTACATGCTAAATTATTATTGAAATAGTAAACTACAACTTTAAAATAAGAAAATTATATTTAGATGTACATATTATAAATAAAACGTGTAAACGTAGCATTTTCTTAGTTCAGTTCTCTGAAAATATTCTCAAATAACATTTTTATTTATTCCATTTGAAAGCCTGCTCAATAGAAACCATGAGTTCTTTGCAAATTCGTTTACTTATTCAAAACAAGAGGACTTGGAATTCCTTTACTGCTTTAAAGTATATTTATGTATTATTGGTGCATTTGTAAATTCAAATTTATTGATATATTATTCTTTTAATATCCAAGATTTTAAATTAAAATAAGTGTTAATAAATCATCTTGAAAGGAAAATGATATCATGTTTTTGTATAAAATAACTAGGATCATAAATAAATCATATGTAAGAGGTAGTTATAAAATCTTTAGATATAAGCTAGGAACTTTAGGGGGCTTTAAATATAATTGTGTAAAACAAGAGACTTTCAAAGGTTAAAACTTATTTTGATTGACCAAACTCAGTGTCACCGGGTAAAAAATATCTCTGCTACAAAACTTTTGCTAAATAAATACACGCGTGGCCGTCGTTTGACCTTATTTCATCCGTAAAAGCATATGTTGTGTACGCTTATTTATTTGCGTATTATTTTTGTATTAAGCTTTGAACGACGGTTTGATATTTGCAGTTTTCAATGTTTTTCATATTTCATGCTGCAGGCTACAATTGAAGAAATATGATAGTTACCAAAGACTATTTACATATATTTAGACAGCATTCAAATACAAAAATAATATAAACAAGTTTACATGATACATTTGCCTACATACACAAATTACGTAAAATAATTGTCTTAATTACATGAATTTTGTTTACGTAGTTCCAAATGTTAATGTGTTGCATACTTTTTCATTATGTGAATTGGATCTTTGCATAACATTTTGATACCTATCAAATTACTTTCATTCAATAACATTTTCAGGATCCATACTTACTTCGTTAAATCTAGAATTTATTTCAACGAGCTAATTGCATACTTCACATATTTCACTCTTCATGCTGTTATAAGCTCAAACACACATTGTTAATTAATTAAGTCTTACATACTTTGGATATATTTTTAACACAAGTAATTAACGAAACTGGTTTTCAGACGAGTCCGGAAGCTTTATTGATCCTTTGAAGTTAATTTACAAAGTAATTAGTAGAGTTAAGGTTTACAACAACACATTTTGGCATAAACTTTACAAAGTGACTTTTAAATTGGGTAATCTTAGCTTTACCCAATACTGTGTTAAAGCAGGATATTGAAAATATATTTAATTATTTTGACAAAAAATATCTTACCTCTTAATAAACTTTAAAGTTATATGAAACAATTAACCAATAGGATTTAATCATAAGATACTTAGTATTTTAGTATTAAAGAAGCATTCAACTAGTAATCCTAGCAAAGTAAATGAGATGCTTGCTAAAGAAAAATATGTAAGCAAGTATAGAAAATATGACATTATATGTGTACTATACATGTTTTCAAGAATGACCATTTTAGGTTTTTAAATATGACTTAATATGTTTGAATCGTTGGCGAAACACTGAATAACAGCTTTATTACGTGTAAATTCATTAAGAACCCAGACAACCATCACATGGTACTTCTTATCTTTGGACTAACCTCATCCCAAAATAAATAACAACGTCTAAAGATTATTCAATTGTTATTGCGTACAAATGGAAATTCTATACTCAATGTTTATACAATAATGCAAGCTGATAATTGGTATGAAAATATAATGCGTTTTATACAATTCATCATACACTTTGGCAATTGCAGGATCCCGATTACGTTCTACCCCATGCTTAATATATACAGAAAGTTATGTTTTTTTGTGAAAATCTTAAAGTAGTTCGATACATATTTTTTAGTTTTTTTTTTAAGTTGTAACGGACATTATTCAATAGTTTAATACCATACAACTAGTCAGTCGTTTCCGCAATTCTGGGTAGAGCTGACTTATGTTTATGGGTAGGGACCAGTATGTTAAAATTACTCTGTTATAATCAAATTACATTAACTAAAAATAAAATGTTCATACACAGATAACTTAAAAATGGTTAGTTCCCTGTAGGTTTATTTATAAAAAATATTCCATTCCAGAACTTGCAGTTTGAAAAATATTAAAGTGTGTTTGAGATATTCTTATCATTGTAATTAACATATATTGTATAGGAAAAGTACAAAGCTAAGAAAAAATTACTATATTCTAATTATATTTAACCTGCGATACAGTAAGAATGTTGGCAACCAACTTGGTCTTAGAACGTTATCCTTCTTAACAAAAGAAATATTTACGATGTTATAGAAAGTAAAAGTATCGCGAGAATAGTCCTGTGTAACTGTTTTGTTTATAACAAAATTTTCTTGTATCATATATTTACAATTTTTATATATTAGATTCCTTTCGTATTGTTGGCATGGAAATACACATCACGGGAGTAAAAATAATTCACTATTTTTCTACTTATTATTTTATATAAGATATCTATTTCGAATTTTTTTCTAATTGATGATTAAACATAAATGTATCACTATGATTTCAACTAACTTTAGTAACACATTGGGGGAAGTCCACTTAAATGATATGAAACAGATTTATAATATAAGCATGTTTATAGCATTTGTGTTGAAAATACTGAACGCTCAGTACACGTTTGATTTACTATATAGTACCAGGAGACCGAGCTTAGCTCGGATTGAATTAACCATTGAATTTATTAAATAGGTAAATTAGCTAAATTAAAGATAATTATGTATGGTAATCAATGTGAACTCATTTCAGATGATATACAGAACAAAATTTTAATACACCTTTATAAATACTACAACAAATTTATTAGCGACAGAATGGGCACTTTAAGGGGCTGTAGGCTGTAATCTGGATTTTTCCAGCCTTGTGACCAACTCCAATCGAGTTATAATGGACAAATACCCTATAAAAAACAAACAAACAAATCCTTGAACGAAAATAAAAGGTTGCTCGTAAACGCGCTTGTTTTAGATTGTAGGATAGGATTTTTCAGGAATGCATTAAAAATGCACCAAATTATTTAGTTTCTACACACACGACAATGTAATAACGTATCCATCCGTAACATACAACATACAATAACATACGTTTATAAACACCACATGCGGTAGAGGAAACAAAAAACTGAGAATCATCGACCACAGTTTAAAAAATGCATTGGTTGACGCATTGCACCTGTTACGTGTGAATATGAGCCGACTTGGTCACTTTTGATCGAACCAGACTGTACTCTGACGATATCGTTTACGTCAGTCATGTAGTTAACCACGCAACAAATACTGGTATTAAAGTATCTCATAGCTGTATCCTATTTTAGGGTTTTTATCCTTTCTTACTAATATTAATTTGTGACTTTATGAAAAATGTGTTTTTTATGTACCGGTAACGAATTAATAAAATCTATAACGTTAGATGGTGATACATCTAAACTTGTAGGAAACAGCTTTGTTGTAAAAAAATATAAACTCACGTTTAATAAAGTATTATTTTTTGTTTATTAGTCCTCTACTGACACATTTTGTAAACACATAGATACTGTTATTCCTATAGACACGTACAAAAACAATTAATATAGTTGCAATCAATGATGTAACGTATTAGTGGTGTTGTAATTGGAATTTATATTAAATCCACTAATTACTATGCAATACTATGCATTCATGCAATATATATGTTGTTTTGCTTGCGGGCAGGCAAATTCTCACACAAAGATAGTTTAATTATTGCTGCAAGGTAAGTATGCGTTATTCTAATTTAATAATAAACTGGCTCAACATTGCATAAATTGATAAATCTTAATAAAAGGTTAGTCGTTAAGTTTTGCTGTTATTCCGGAGGAAGTTTTTCTCAGACATTTAAAAGATAAAACATTCAATGCAGGTTATAAGTTGTTCTATTATTTAATTATGCAGAATAGTTGAAAGCTTAACGATAGTGACATCTTTATTTTATTATATATACATATATAGTTTTAAATATAGTATGTGTGGTTTTAAAATGATTGAGTCAAGTTATATAATACAAAATCATTTTTGCTTGCATTTATAAATGATTTGTTGGTACAATTATCTACTAGCAGATAAACAAACTTAGCATACTAAACATACCTATGGAGGTGTATGTTATTGCCATTATATATTATAACGTTTAAATATAAGTTGTAATTTTTCATTGCATACGATAAAATATAGGGTGAGGCGTATGAAATTAAAAAAAGGTATCTGTCTATCAACTAAAAATACCACTTTGGGACACTGCTCATTAATGTTTTTACAACGGGAAACATCGTATTTATTGAAACTTAACTAATACGATGGAGTTTTGGAGTACGGAGTATTTTAATGAATTTTTTCCTATGAACGAGACAAAAAATTTAAAATACTAGTTTATAACTAATAGTATATTATACTAGTTTATTTTATAGTTATCTTAAAAATTATCTAAATTAGCACTATTTGCATTTAAAATTAAATATGATATCACATTTGTAGCTGTAAAAAAATATTGTATTTTTCCTTTGATTATTTTTAAATGTAACTCATTGAGAATATGGTTTAACAACAATTATCATTGCATTGAGTTTTAATACTAAAATGTATGTTTAAGAAAATAATACGCCCTAAATAAGTACGCCCTTGTAAAGAGAAATTTGATACAATGTTTTATTCCCTTATTCTGGAAGATGGTACAAATATGGCCACTGGCTGTAAGATGATGTATGTGACACAATGTAGACATGGGATCATGGTGATATATGACCACAATATGTTGGGGATACTGTATAATGTCCAGTGTACCTTCCTTCTTGTGAAGTTGACCCTTGGTTAATAATTTTCTTTCAAACGTATAAGAAGCTTATAAATTTTTTTTATATTTTTTATTATTATTGTTAATATAGCAGTCTTAGATATTTTTAAGAAAACAACAGTAAACAATTTAAATATGTTTACTGTATTTTGCTTTTAATAAATTAAACATATTCTTGTTAAAAAATATATACGCGTAAAATATTACTTCGTAACACAAAATACCACAAAAATATGAAAAATAATTTTATTTTCATCCCGTCATTAAACATCAAAATTTGTTTTTCAAAATTAATTGCTAATAAAATAATTACTGTTTATAATTTCTAATTCATCGCGTACATAAATATTTTTTTTTAATACAGAATGATTGCTTAATCATTACAAGCAAGCTTAATTTTACTTTTATATAAGCGAAGTATTTAATTGTTGAACTAGAGTTTATAAGACATTTGCGAAAACTACGACGATAATAATAAACGGTGTAAATTGTAAGTAAAACTAGCTCTTATAAATATATGGTAAAAAAAAATTCTGAGGGAATTAAGTGTATTCATTAATATGTAAAACTAATTATCATATATGTGCATACATCATACTGAAGGGTTTCTTCAGTAATTACATAGCTAATTGAAAAAATACTCACTAAGTAACAAACAATTTTTAATCATATTTTACACAATGAACAATATGCAATAACACGCTGTATATGTAATACAGAGAATGGCTTAAATAATCTTTTTTTATCCATAGAAAATAACTCAGATTTAACAGAAGAAATTATTTGCTATTTGATGTTCCCAAAAGAGATGTGTGATCTCATCGTAAATAGCACAAATTATTACGTTTATATTACCAAGTCTAAAATAAATTGGCCAAATTACTTTAATTTAGCTTAGGGGTAGAACATGGTTATTATATACTTGCATTAATACGTTCAAACTAATAAATAGTTAACAATGTAAGCAATCTGTAATCTATTTATTCAACCAATTTAGTTCGCAGCGATCAACATAAGGGCTACTGTGTTGTACAACAGATTAACTAACAAAGCATAGCTCTAGGGAACTCTTTATTAAACTGTTATTGTATGTTTAATCTCAAACATCAGGCAGTTTACAGAATTCAAATGGACGTTTATTAACAAGTACATTCTGCACTTGGGCTTTTATTGTTTCTGTCGTCTTCGGTAGTTTTTTGCTACAGTAAATATTTACTACAAACATGTAATATACTTGTATATATGTGTTATACCTAATCATATTCCTTTGATTTTTTTTAATTTTTTTTTTTTAGTAAACCATTGACAAAATGTTTTTTTACTACATCACAAATAAAAACAAGTAGTGGCTTAATTGACCTCTTTCTTTTAAAGCGTAATACATAACCAAAGTTTTAAGCAGTAATCCTTAATTAAATCTATACAGGGTGTATATAAAGTCACGCACGGGCTTAACATTTTCTAAATGACAACAGATAAATCAATAAGATTTGGTACATCAACACCACACCTAAAAATTTACTTTTTCAAGGAACTATAAATTTTCTGTCATATCATGGGGACGTCCCGCAAGGAATCAAAAGGAAATCTTAAATAGAAGCATAGGTTGGCATGTACATCAAATTAAAGGTCTTTACTAGCAGAATACAATGCCGCAAATTTGAACTCAAACCGACAACCGAGCCAATAATGACAGTTGTTCAAAGATTAATTTAATTTGCATTGCTTTTATACGCTTACTCCTCAGGGGGCACAGCCCTAGGAATCGGAAGAAAATTGTAAACGTAAGCATAGGTCGATATGCACATCAAATTAAAGGTATTCACTAGTAGATTACAATGCCGTAAATTCAAGCTCAAAAGAACGCTTGAGTAAAAAATGGCAGTCGTTAAAAGATTCAAAATGGCGGATTCAAGAAATCTATGAACGGCCGCCATTTTGCGCAGGATCAACTTTTTGAAGTGCGGTTTGCGGCATTGTATTCTACTAAAAAGGAACTTTATTTGATGTGCATATTGACCTATGCTCCTATTTAAGAATTCCTTCTGACTCCTTGCGGGACGTCCCCATGATATGACAGAAAATTCATAGTTCCTTGAAAAAAGTAGATTTTTAGGTGTGGTGTTGATTTATCTGTTGTCGCTTAGAAAATATTAAGCCCGTGCGGGACTTTATATACACCCTGTATAGAGAAACAATTAGATATCAAAATTAGTTAATTTAACACGCTCAATCCTGTATAGAAAAGGTATGTAATTGAGTGAATATTTCCAAATGCATATTTATATATAAGCATATACAATCTATTTTATATTGAAACCATTACGACTTCTAACTTATCATAGCTAAAATGTGTCATACGAAAAAGGAATATTCAACCAAATGCAGTTTTATACACAATATCATAAAGGGTCAGTAGATCCGAACCATCCAATGGATGAGATTATATTCAAGTCAGTGAGCCGGTAATGTCAGTACATCCATTATGAGTGCATACTGTCAAAATTACTTAAAAAAATACAACTCAGTTTATATAATTTATTCCTCTTTATTTTTAATTTCTTAAAATTTGTATTTCTGATTGTAACATTTAGTTAAAAGTGGTTTAGTGATAATAAAAAAATAAACGATTGAAACTAAAGATTTGTTATTAGGGATCCTTCCTTACTTTTTAAATAAGTTTGGCTGACGCAAGGATTTGAGAAATATTTTTGAGCTAATATTTCTTCATTGAGAAGTATTGTTTTTTTTTTTATTTGTAGGAAATTTAATTCATTCAAAATTATATGCCCCGTCTTTGCAACGAGGTCACATTGCGGAAGAGACAATGATGGTTCTTTGAAAATGCCTTTAAAATGTGTTTCACATCTACCATTTAATTTAGAAACGTATTTCAACTGTAACATTTGCATTGATAATACCTAGTCCGTTTTTGTTGACTCTTTTTATGATTATTATAATATTTTTTATTAACTACATTCTTCTCTGGAGTACATGATACAAAATAAATTACCAAAGTTAAAACTTGCTCGTCCTAAGACACCTGGGAAGAATTATCTGGAAATTACGCTTCAAACTCCAATGGCTACTTTCTTAACAATTCTTTGTAAACAATTTCGTATATTGACGGTATTTGTTTCTTAAATGTTTTTTTGGAGCCCAATAAAATCTTACCAAACTAAAAATACATTATCTTCTTGCAAGGACTACATAATAATAGTGAATTATTTTCGAATACTTCACTATGAGTATTTATTATTAATATAAATGTTATGAACTTATCGATACGAGATCGCAGTTTTCGAAAACGAAACCCGATTTGGGAACCCAGTTCATTTCTTGATTGAATTAAATATTTTTTATTTGCCATATGCTTTTTAGTTCCAGCTATTTAAACTTGGTAAATTTAACTAATGTTAACGAGCTATAAGACAGCTAGATCACTATGATATTTGACTATGGTGGACTTCCAAATACTTATTGACATCGTAAAGTGTGATAAATTTATATTATGAACTAAAAAAAAAATAGTTTAGAAAAAGATTGGCTAATAAATGTAAAAAATTGTTTAAAATCATTGTATTTTCATATTTAAAAGAATATATTTTTTTACATACATACATTTTCTTTAAATAAGTATGTAAAATAAAACCACAGTAACACATTAAAAAATATTCGTATAACTAGCTTGCTCCTCGATCACTCTTGTTTACTAAATTGTATGTCAGTGGAAGATTGAACATATTTTGAATTATTTTTGTACGATGTCTGAGGTCATTTTTATTACAAAATTGTATTATAATTTATTAGAAAGCATAGTGCATCAAAGCAATATGTTCTTCAAAAGGAAATTTAATCATTCAAGCCAGGATAGGATTGGAAACTCTTACACGTCTGAAAAGTATGACATACATTTTCTGCATTACTTCAAACCTGATTTAAAAAAGTTAGATAATACATTACATGTTTTTAGATCATAGAATAAATGTATTCGTCAGAGTTTTTATACAGTTTTTAAACTGTTTACCAATTTTGTTGGCAAATGCGTTGTGTTTTGTTATTTTTTTGTATAACACTTGATTATAAATTTCAACAATTCAATGTATTTATTTAATTTGTATTCTTCGTTTTTGTTAAGAAAACAATTTTAAACGTGAACAACAATAAAACTAATCAAATGCATTAAGTAAAGACGGAAAATTGAGATTCCTGGTATTGACATCGATAAAAGCACGTGGGCCTACTAACCGAAAAAAAAAAACTGTATATCTTTCAACGGAAATACAAAATGGTCCTTAGAAATATAAGATGCATTAATATGATTGGTTTTAAAATATTAAAATCATGATAAAGAAAAGCTATATTATTTATGATTCACACTAATGCTATACTTTTAACACATTTTAAATAACATCACTTTTATTATATTAAAAACGGAAACTTACCCAAGCCAAACGTTCCCGATTAGGGCAAAATCTACTTTCATCAAAATGTTACTCTTTCTTCAATACAATAAGACCGACTACCAACCTACCCTACTGTGTTAGAGGTAAAGAGAATAGAAAAGGGGGATTAAAGATTTATAGTATCTCCAGGAAAGTGCAGTCGTAAAAATAACCGTTAACAGGATTGGTCTAACGATACCTCTACATCCTATCACATCATTAATGTTTCCCTGTGTGAAGGAAATAAGTTCCCGTTTAACAATATTATCTCCTTCAGTGAATAAAAAAAAAAATTACAAGTAGAGCGAAGATGAGCAAGTCTTTGCAAATATGAATGGTTCAACTTATTTTGAACTTAATTCTAGATTTTGTAATTACTTTTTATAAACCTACATAATACATTGAATATAAAACGTATTTTTAAAAATCCAATGGTTACCAAAGGAAGCGTTAAGCCTTATGCCTTAAACTAAACCCGGTATGTGTGTATGTGTGTGTGTGTGGGGGGGGGGGTGCGTGTGTGTGTGTGTGTGTGTGTGTGTGTGTGTGTGTGAGGCGTTGAGACATCATGAGGTACAAATTGAGTGAGAGTTGACAGTTAAAGGGTCTTAAACCGTATTACATAGGATCCCGGCTACCGTGTATCTGCTGGCATAGACTTAACTTGTCAACCAAATGTTTGTTGTGGTTTACACACAATCATAAACAAAAGTGTGTTTATCCTTTTGAAATATTATGTTTTTTATCAAACCTAAACTAACAACATGAAATATAAAGTAGAACACTCAATCTAGTAAGTAGCAGCATAGTGAATATGTTGTTTTCAGATTATTGTCAGTATAAATCTGTATATCTTTAAGTTCTATATACTCATCATATGAATGATATATTTTATACTTGGATAATATTTCAAGCATAAAAGATTACGATGTATACTAATTTCATGCCACTATTACGGCTAATAAAGAACCATTATGAAATTGAAAATTTGGGCATATTCTTGTTTACTAAAATATTAGGCAACAAAAAAAAGAAAAAAACCAGATTTAAAGTCATGGAAACACAGTTTTAATGACATATTTTTGTTTAAATGTGAATTTTATTTTAGTTTTCTATTGGTAAAAAATTTTAAATTCCAGTCTACTTTCATTCATAAGTTATTGAGTTAAGTGCACGGAAAAATGTTCATGCAATAATTTAATCTTTCCATTTGAAAACCCACTCGTTCAAAGTGATGTTTTCTTTGCGAGTTTGTTTACTCGCATAAAATGAACAGCCATAGAATTCTCACAGTTTTAATAATTTTTTTAGAAGTTTCAAAATATATCAATTTTAATTTCTTTAAAAAAATCAATAAATGTTGCTATAAACTCGTTTAAAATCCAATATTATGTTTTTAAAAACTGTTGATTTGATCGCAAACATCCGGCAAAAGGACGTTACCTGTAGACAGATTTTAAGGCAAAAACAATAACGTTCTGGTTGGAAAGCTATCATGATATAATGTTGTATAATTGTATATTTTACTTAAAAGTTCTTTAATTTGAATGTGAGGTTCATCTTAAAATAAGAGTTTTATGTGATAAAAATATTATTATTGTTTCTGAAAAGATCCATTAGCATTCAGCTAAGACTTTGATAAAATGTTGAGAAAATTATTGATATGAGGAAGAATACAACATTTTAAATCAGAAGTATTTTTAATCCTTTTTCGCTCCAAAGCTGCTGCTATACAAATTTTCTCTGAAAGTTATTTGTAGGCAAATAACTTTAAGGGAAAAGGTAAAAAGCAGCATCTTTGGAGTAAATCTTGAAACAAATTGTTTAATTGGAGTAATTAATAACTATTTGTGTATTAAGAGCGGAATACACAAATTAAAAACAAACTACATACTAATGAGTTAGTTTAAGGAACTACAGCGGTATATTGCCGCTTGAGAACTGTGTAGATGGCCTCACGAACTGTAGATGGCCATATATTTCGAGAGTGGCAATGGCTGATTGTGCTCGTAATACACACACGATTTTTCTTACCACCATCATTACACATAGATTAACTTTTAAATATATAAAACATCGAGTTTAAGTATAATTTTGTAGACATTTTTATGTTATGTTATTTACTCATCGAATGATATTGTTTTATAGAAACGCCAACTATGAAATTGACTGGTTAAGTGATTAAGCGAGCGGAAATTATCATTCCTGCTCTAGAGCGAAAATAAGCTATTTTACGTACTGTTTATAAATAGGTGTGACGATGCGATCATTTCGATAAAGTAGTAGTAAAGCTATATACAAATAACTAAATTTCAACTTAATCTGAATGAATAGAATTGGGTTTTAATTTTTGAAGAACCTTGTGCCCATGTCTCTGCACAGTAGAAGATGCTCCGGGGTTTGGGTGAGACCACAATCACACTTGTCTTCATCTACATATCCCCACTTCTTGAGGTTACTTTTGCACCTTGAGACGCCCGTCTTTAATCTGTTGAGAGCCCGCCATTCATCATACGGAAGCCAGTGCCCAGGTGCCAGTTCTTCCTTTGCCGTAAACTTCGATATTAGGGGGATTTCCTCCTCCCATAAGGAGAGTCGCCTTATTGCCTTCTTCTTCACCAAGACCAGCAATGCCGGATAGGTTGTGTCAATTAGAATTAATAAAAATAAAATAAAATACTGACTGATACGCTTGTATTTTACTATTTACATATATGTACACGTAACTTGTGGCGGTGGATGTAGCCTCAATTTAGTTTCGGTTTAGTTTTTAAAAAACTCATCCAGGCTATAGAGTGGCCTTCCTACTAGCCATGCCTTCAACACTTTGTCAAACATCCTTGTTTCAAGGTTCTTGATTTCTTGGGGCAAATTGCTGTAAATCTCTTGCCTGGTTTCTGCATTGGTCTCCAATGGCCTGCATCTTTTTAGAAAGCTCCTTCGAGAACGTAGACGTTGTGGCACTATTACTTGGTTGAACATTGGGTGCCTTGGATCTGTTTCCTGCTTCAGTTTTTCTTTTTCAGATTCCACTTGTCTTCTAATATGGGGAGGGGCTATACCCGCAATTGCATATACTTTGTGAATGGGAGCTGGTTTCAAACAGCCTGTTACAAGTCTGACCGTCTCGTTGAGAGAAACGTCAACCTCCTTAGCATGAGTCGAAGCTCCCCAAACCGGAGCGCAATACTCACCAGCTGAAAAACATATGTACATGTATTAGAGGTTTATGAACACAACTACCTCATTAACTATTGACCAACCTAAATGTTTAGAATGTCAAAAATCATCTTTCGATATCATGGTTAATTGCATAGTCACAAAATCATTTCCAACTCCAAAGTAACACTGTGGAAAGTAATACCATAAACATCATTATACTTAAGACTGAATCGTATTTAATCCTAATTATGGCTGATTATTTCAGTTCGCACTGTTGTCGACCAATAGCTGAGCACACGATTAGTCATAAGGTGTAAATTGCTAAAAATATTAACTGATTTTGTAAACTTGACAAACAGTGACAAACTACTGGTTTACTGGTTAATGTCAAACTAACATGTCGTCTATATGATCCTGGGTTAGTTTAACTTAGACCCAGCCTATGTCAACACCGCAACATTAATTTGTACCTTATGACGTAAACTAACAATGCCATAGCAATCCTAAATTTAAGTATTGTAAGACATAAGATTTGAACTTTAATAATAGTAGGGCGAATGTTTTCATTTTATAAAAGTAATCAACACAGTGTCGAATTAGTCTAAAGTAAGCAAAACTCTGTTATATACCAACACAAATGTTGTTCTTGAACGACATTTATTAGCAAACATTAGAAAGATACAAACTCTACAAAAGCCTCTTATTTAGTGGAAACATTCAGTATATGAATCAAAGATACATTATTAGGGAAATACTCACTTGTTACAATGTGTTGTCAAGTGAGAGTCATAGCAATACTATGTGATCTTGGTCAAATCCTCTAACGAACAGAACTTTTAAAATATTTAAGATGTGAGAGAAAGTAAAAGTATCGCTAGAACAATCCTGTGTAACTGTTACGTTTACAGCCGTACTTTCCTGTGGATTAATGTTCTCTGCACTTAAAAATGTAACTCTTCCTGTACTGTAGTGGTGCACCTTCACAAGGAGAAATGATAGTGCTTTTGCAGGAATATTATTTTGAAATTTTGTAAAACATACAAATATCTGTTCGTAATTAATGCATTATGCATTGGCCACAAAAACGCAGATTTGTCTACTCTCCTGGTCACAAAGATATTTATATGTGAGTATTTGTTATTTTAAAAGCAACGGGTCTAAACATTCATTTAGACCGGTTACACCTTACATGCACATACATAAAAACTGAAACCATATTAATAGTTGTTAGAATTTTAATGTTTGCACTACACAAAAATATCACCGCCTCAGCAATCTGCAGGATAAGCAAATTTCCGTTTTTGTGATTGGATTTTTACTTCAGTAATAAGTATTTCCTTTAACATGGAAGATTTATTTCGAATTTTATTATGTTTAACAAGTACGTAGGTTTTCTGCCACAGGGAGGTAAAATGTTTGTACAATGGGATTAAAACACATTCATAAACAAGGTAACTAAAACAGTTTACTTTTCTTCAGGAGAATGACGATGACATTTTATATTTAGGGTTGTTGTAAATTTTTCCCTTATGTTTATTCGTACAACAACGCAGTAATGTACAAAATCATTTAATTTTCTGCAACATTGACTGTATAAATTATTTGGGAATTTTCATTACACATATTTGGGTGAACAGTATTTATGAGCTTTGGGGCCATCATAGCAAAAAAATCTGTCCCATGCTTAGCTTGTGTACTGTCTTACCTACTATTAAAGGTTAACATAAAAGACATTCACTAAAATTGGAAAACCAGCTACCAAAGATTATATAATGGGTTGTTTGGTCACTCTTTAACCAAATAAATCTACTAGAATGTTTGAAAATTAAACACTCTTGTTAAAGAGTTTTCCCCTGGTACAATTGCATTTAAATTACCTCACAAGTTCTGACTGTAAACAAAAGTTATAAGTTAGATTTTTTTATACTTCCTGAATAAAACACAATTATGCGAGGAGTATTTTAGTTAAGTTTTTCACGAAGCCTTCCTTTTTCAGGTGATCCATTACATTATCCACACGGAAGGACGAAAGCTTGTAAGCTCCAAAAATGTTACGAAACGTATTTTAAACTCTTCCCAATATGAAAATAACGATAACAAATACAAATGTAATAACATTAAAAAGATGTAATACATGCAAAGTAAAATAATGATGTGGAATTTCATTGATGTATTTTTTTCTGATATTATTAACATGTATACTTTCGAAAAAGAACTACTTACGAGGAAATGTCCCCACAAAGGTAACTTAATAATAGCTGCAAGGCTCTTGCCGATTATCGTTACCAAGGAGACCAATAAATATTCAGTTTATAAATCACTTATAATAGTGATTAATAATTAATTTCATTTTGGATGAGTGCTTTCAAAAGGGGGTTTCTCCTCGAAACAGTAAAATAATTACTGAACAACTGTTTTATCCTTCAGGTTGAAATTAAAGCTACCTGTTACATGGGTTTAAAGGAAAGCCTAATTTCATCTTTGATCCCACAATCTCAGCCCCATTATCAAGAGAAATCAGCAATCCTGGTTTTTTATACAACCATTTGGCGTTCGTACAGGGTGTCCAAAAAAGGTGGGGACATGATTTACGTAGCAATTCTTTTGTTAAAAATAAAGAGAAAATCTAGAGTTTTTCCAAAATTGCTTGATGACCAGATATTCGCCATTTTGTGTTTTTACATAAATATTTCTATCATTAAAGTGTTTTATTACTAATGGTTGTGAAAATTGGTATGCATGTTAAAGTAAAAAGACCCATGTTACCTCTATACTTACTACTTAAAATTTCTAAATAGCAGCCATTTAAAATTTGTAAACTTAAACTACTAAGAAATGGCAGGTTTTAAGAAAAAATAATTCAAGAATACTTTTGTTTAGCATTTTTCATTCCCTATCAAACGATACCAAGTTCGACAAATCGATAAAAAATTGCTGAAATACTATGATTATTTGTAAAAAATGAGACAAACCTTATATTGTACCCCATTAAACAACAAAAAATCTTAATATATCTGTTATTTCTTTAATCGATCTTTTCAAACTTCGTGTTTGAACCTAGTTCAAGATAAATTGAAATTAAGGTCTGTTGGTATTAGAGACTCAGATTGGTTTGAATAGTAGAATGATTTGAAGTTTGGATTGTAAGTTTGGATTTTTTAAATCGATTTTTTTTAAGATAGCTTTGCAAATATAAATTAATAATCATAACAATATGATTATTTATAACCACTAAATAATTATAACAACTCTAAGGTAAACAGCACTAGTCATTAAATGTTTTATTTTTTTATTCAGAGGAAAGCGATATAGTATTTTCGTAGAACGTAAAACTTCGGTCACCAAACCCCAATATATAAATCCCGCCAAACAGTAATTAATTGAATTTACTGTATAATATCACTACCCTCTAGGCCCAGCGTAAGTAATTTGTATCACGGTTATGGGTTGGGGGGTTGGTGACGTAGAATTAAAAGAAGGACATTGAAAAACATGTTTAGGCAATATATTAAACATTTAAAGTCATAACCTTACCCAGGGCTTGTTGTACAAAGATGGCTACTGTAAGATGATGGATGTTACGGACTGTAGACAAGGGATTATAGAGATATATGACAACAATATGTTGGGGATAATGTCCAGTGTTGGGGATATCTTTCTCTAGTGAAGAATAACTTTAACATTATTTTTATTCTTTTAAAATGTGCAAAGTTTCAGGATCAAGTGGTAAACTAGATACAATAATTTAATAAATCTTAAGAAATTACGTACATTTTGGAGGGTTTTCAAGTAATTCAAGGTAAGTTGCAAGTTTCTGCAGGAATATAAATTTTCAAGCGTTATGTACCGAGATACAATTGTTTTTACTTTTACCAAAATCAACTTAGATGTAAACATTAGTTCAAATAAGGATGTTACAGCATAAGTACACTACTATTGTTCGATTAAGAATTTAAATATTTGATATATTTTAATCTACCTAATAGCGCTAATAGACAACGAAACCATTATAACTATCAGACTAATTAAGAAATTTAAAAATGAACTCCAATAAATTAATGAGTGTTTATGTCCATAAATTTGTATTAGTAAATCTGAGATGGGATTTTTATAACATTGATAGCGTTTGGCTATGTGATGATCCGTATTTTCTACGAGAAGGAAATTTTGGAAGAAGCCTTTCTATAATTAATTAAAGTTATATTTGTGTAAACCCATAGATAGTAATAATTATAAAGAATTATACTATTTTCATGTTATCAAAACAATAACTATCAAGCAGTTATATCAAGTACTTAGTTATATCAACTAATTGTGTGTCTCACAAAAAACTCAATTTAACTAAGCACTGAGTTATTTTAATTGGGATGTGTATATTGTATTCATAACATCTGATTAATACAGAAATATTTATATTGAAATATAACCTACAAATTAATTACAAATACGATTTCGTAAATACGTTTAGGTATGATGATCTGTCAAGTAATATTTCAACGTAATTCCAGTGTTGTCCCCGTGCGGGCCTCTATATATCACGTGACCCACACTGAGCCTAGCTCTGAGGTTATACTTTAATTTATCCTACCCTTGCAGCAATCCTACCCCTCCACCCACGCCCTCAGAATGTCTTCTGTCTTAGATTGCACTGGCTTTGGTTGTCGTCGCCGACATTCTTTCATCCACCAAACAATCTTGTATAAATTAACAAGGCTTAAAAATCTTCTCAAATTCATTTTGTTCTTTATTTTTTTAGACTGATAACAGCCAGGCCTACGCACAGGCACCTGCCCATGTAGGCCTATCCCGTTAAGTAAACTTACAAAATTTGTATTTAGTGTTGTACTGTTTGGTGTATAACTACTCTTTATTTTAGTTTAAATTTCTTGTGATAAATAAACGTGTTTCATTGTCATTTTCATCTTACAATATAAAAAATCGCATCAAGTTACATTTAATGTAACTGTGTTTTTCTTTGAAGTGCTTCAGGTTTGATATAATATGATAATAGGTGAACATAATATTATAGTAAAATCATTTCAATTTCTTAAATTTACAGTATCCTTAAATTTTTTTTCATATTAAATATGACGTCAGTGGTTGCATAGGATAACTGTTTCTTGGGAATGAAATCCAGAACATGTATACTGTATAACCTTTTTTTCTTCATACTGCGGCAACAACTGTTGTTTTTTGTACTTGCGTTCAGGGTTTAAAGTACCTCTTTTACTCCCTTAGGGGACTCCAAAGCTTTTTTAATTCCTCTTGAGTAAAGGTCAGCTGTTGTTAACTCAGTGGTTAGCTTCAATGTAAGCTTGGATGTAAGCATTCGCATATATAAAAATTATTTGTCAATTAGTATCATCGGTTGTAGATGATTGTTACGTTCGTGTCAAAAGTTTAATAGTACGCCTTTAATGTACACTAACACTGTAGGAATAGATGGAATAATTAAATAACTTGCTGGGTTGTTTGGATTACCAAAATTTTAAACGTTGGTTTTGGAAATTTTGGAAGTTGTTTTAATGATCATTTCATGAACGTGTATTTTCTAGCTTAGTTTCTTAAATGATGTTGGGAGAAGAATATATTAGGCAAAAGGTGTCTTTTCAACCTTCGATCACGTAACTTAAACTCGGGTAAAAAGTCACTTTAGTGATGAAACGTACTATTATCAAGACAATAAAATAAGGGTTCGTTACAGAAGTCTTTACTCTCATACAAATGTTAAAATGGAGATATATATCCTTTACATCTCTATTCATATTGTATGGGAATGTGATAGTGTCGCAGAGCATAACTGAAATATGACTGTAATTTGTGCAAACAGTCGGTCTCAGTCACAGCTCTGCGTTCATTGTTAATCCTTTGTTAAAAATGTATAATGTTTCCCTCTTTGTATATTTTATTTACTACGTAACTATATGTTTAAAAAATTCAAAAACTGATGGAAGATGAACTAAATCTTTATATGTTAAAAATTTAAATAAAGAACTAAGTTAACTATTACTTCAAATACCATCCTCATTGTTCACGTACACAACACAGCAAAGCAGAATGAAGCCAACTAAAACATTTATGATGTGATAGAATGTAGAGGTATCACGAGAACAATCCTGTTAACTGTTATTTTTATGACCGCACTTTCCTGGACATTGATGTTCTTTCCTCTTGAAACTGTAAGCCACCCTTGTTGTAAAAACTACGTGTAGTACAAAAAAGGTAGACTCTAGTAAAAAAAAAGTTGTTGTACCAAGCTAATTAGTTATTTCGTTATTCATTAGTGTGTGGATAGCTAATAGTAATTGTTAAGATGTATTAAAAAAAATATCGTGGGACAAGAAATGATACCAGTGCAAGAGAATATTCATTTCTGATTTTGATCGCTTATCAATCTACAACTACCAGCCTAATTCAGGTAAAACGGTGTAATCTTTACATTAAATTGAAAAATATTACATACAAATAATTGGCAGTTATTACTTATAATTATACTTGTACTACCAATATTACTTATATAAAAAAAATAACAGTACATGTTAATTTGTTTAGTAAAATGTTTTAGTCTTTTTGTGGTAAAAACTAAATTATTTCATATAAAATACCCTTGATTCAGTATTATGGAAACAAATCAAAATCTTAATTAATATTTCACTCTCCTATTACAATATACATTATTTATGTTACTACATTGGTGGATCAGTTGTTTTAAGATTTTTACAAACAATTGTTTACAAATAGTCCAGATTATACCTACACGTTAAAAAACACTTAAAATTTTACCAATTGAAAATCAACAGATTCTTAGCTATTTATGGTATTACCCTTTGATCGATACAAAACCGAAAACATTTTATACCATTAGGTAAAATGTTTAAGATTTTGTAAACAGAAAATACTTGCTTACTTTCATAAGCTTGTATTTCTTTGGATTCTTCAATATTATTCATATGCATTTGCCAACTACAACCTAAAACCTATTCTATTACTATAACATGAACAACTTAGGGTTAAGATTATTACCTTGTTTCGAAGTCACCATAAAGCCTTAAAAAATGTTTATGTCCTGCATTGGAGCAATACACGATGTTTAAAACATCGCAATATGAACGTCTACTTGTTTGCAAGAGGTAAATATTAGACACCTTTAATATCAGGTGATATTTGCACCGGTACAGATCGACGTTTTAACTCTGTCAAAAGCAAGTCGGTATGAGGCTAACTAGAAAACGCGTTCTTCTGAAATATTGATTGCAGTAAATACAAATTTTTAATTTTTATAATTAAAACCTGTGTATAAAGGTAAAATGATCAAGTTACTTGTCATGTCAACGTGGACTATGTAAAAAAAATATTTATCATCCAAGCAGCATCCATTTACATTCTGATTTAGGCTAGTTACTAAAAACCAGAGTTGGTTAGTTTTGACATGACGTTTGATGATTAACGACAAAAACTAATTATAAATTTGTATTTCATGAAAAACTACAGAATTAGAGCGTTCATTAATTTGAAAACAAGATTTATCTTTATAAGAATAATATTAAAATTTGTTAAAAGAAATTTTTTCAACAATCGCACAAATTTATTTTAAATTAAATTTATTAAATTTTAAATTTATTTCGAAGCACACGTTGAAATAAATAATAATACTAATAAAGAGGAGTAATATTTTTACGTATGAATATGGTAAATCAAAACAAACATTCAGTATAACCTAAAAATTGGTAGGTAATTTAACAAGATTTTATAAAATCACTTAATCAAAATTTAAATTAGCAGTACTGTTGTATGATGCTTTCTTGGAGATAAACTCTAGTACTTAAAGGTATGCCAAAAATAGTTGTTAAATAAAACTTCATTTACCTGTCGATGAAAGTGAATTGGGAGATGAATATTATACATGTTTTCGATACGCATTTCATTTAATACGTCTTTGGTTCATCTTGTCAAACCATTTTCAAGCTAACGTTGACCCTTGGATTACATGTAGGCTGTTTATTTTAACCGTTAAAAATAGTTTTTTTTATCACTTAAATCAGTAACTATATATTTTTGTATTAACTCATACTATCAGCTACGATTTCCTCAATGTTGAACATGCATAAAATATGTCAATTAGGTTTTGTACAACAAAATTGTATGGTTCATAGTTAATTGTAGATTGTTTCCCGATTATTTTTATTAATTAAGAATGATAAAAAATACTTGTTCCTTGTTGAATTCCAATATGTTAAGTAGGTAAAAATAGAAGGTTATTATAGTTCTCTTTTCTTTAAGTCTTTTCGTAGTATTTAAATAGTTTATCTCAATTATCTATACTCAGGTCAAATACATGATAACAGACGTAAGTGTAAAAAGGTCGCATTAATGAAATGTGGCTACTCTGGTAGTGGCATCTTTCAAATGGACTTGCATATCTGGGAGTTTGACAGCACAATTATATACGATTGTATAATCAAGAATACAATATAAGACTGTAAACTAAAATTGTTCATGAATATGCTAAATTGTGTGAGTGCAAATCATAAACAAATAAAACAATATTAGATTTATGCACACGTATTATTATTTTGAATAAACATCATAAAATAATAAAATAGATTTGTTTAATATTTATAACGATATATTTCTTTTCTTTTTTTTTGGATTCTTACGGGGGAAAAATAAATATGCATTTCTAAACAGTAAAAATTAAATCAAGAATTTATGACGAAGCTAGTAACGTTTAAAAAGGGGATTTTTGGAGCTAAAAAAATAATATGATCTTTTATTTATTATTATCTACATACCTTGTATTCACTCTGGAAAATTCTTTTTATTAAGAACAACATACATAAGATTTTACTGCATTAGAGAATTAAAAGTGCAATTCCTAGATACGTCTACAGTCTACTAATTTGTGCTTGTCCCTTTGTTAACATCCACTTTGCTAATACAACAGACCAAAGCAAATATACTGGCAAGATCCATTAGGTATCCATTAGCTGTTGAAATGACCAGTACAACAGCTTTTAGTGTTCAGTAGAAACTATCTATGCTTTATCCAACAAAGTGATGAGTATTGGAGTGCATTTGTATACATTCCAGAGTTGTATGGAAAGGGAATGAAACGATTTTCGTTCAGTAGTTTTTAAATTATAATACTGTACTTAATATTTGGGCACGTAACACTCACAAACAATTTGTAACTTAACACTCTAATAGATACAGGTAAAAAAATGTTGTGGTTATAAGACTCTTTGGATAATATTTTGCAAAGAATAAATAATGAATATGGACTACAGTCAGTATGTACTTACAGATTTTTGAAAAAATTAGAAGATCTTTGCAAAATTTTTTATCATTGATCTTATAATTTTTATATTTAAAAATTTCTATTCAATTTTTACTTTCATAACCCATACTCATAATACAAAATATGCAAATAGAATTTGTAATTTCCACTATTCAGCAGGACTAATCCTTTTCAAAAACAAATTGTTTATACATAGCACATATTTTGTTCCGGAATTATTTCACTATGTATAAAGCAACTCAGTTATTTTGTTCCCCTACATAAGGTGTATTCAAAAATCTAAATAATAGATGGTTATTGGATATCAGCGATGAAAAATGCAATCTCAATATAGGTTAATTTTACAGTTTATTCTATAGTTATAAGTCAAACCACTTATTTAACTTTAACTTTAGGCAATTGCCCTGTTACAAAGTTTAGATGGCTTCAAACCACTGAAGTTAAACTTCGATTCAGTAATCACTAATTTGTTTTTGATTAACCCCAACAACCTAAAATCGTTATTTTGTTATGGACCAATAATGTTGATGCTGGTTCATTTATCGCAATTTCTCATCTACAATATTTTGTCAAAAGCTGTTTTTAATCGGTAAGAGTTATTTTACAACCTCGTATTATTGGATTACCCACGTTACAGGATAATTATACTTTAAGTGACCACAAATAATTACTCATGTGGACTATTACTTATACACTGAATGTGTATGTAAAGTATTAAAGTAAAAAATAACTCTTTTTTCCAATTACATTAAACTATGTAGCCTTAAGACAATTTTTATTTCTGTAATTGCAAGATATTAGTTTACACGATGTCTATGAGCTGCTTCTGGTTTGCAAGAGGTTAATATAAGAAACGTTTGATATTAGGTGATGTTTGCACCAGTGCAGTTAAACAAGTATTTCAGCATGAGTTCACTAAAAAGAAAAAAATATGGCCATGGTGAGTGGAACATTGATTGCAAAAATTCTTTTAAGTTGTTAAGAACTTCTTTGGTTACACAAATTGTAAAAATATATTATGCAATAACTTTGAAATTACCGTATAGTCAAAATATTAAGGTTAATTGTTTTAACATGTTTTCTAGTATATACCACTATTAATAGCTGTACAAACCACGGAATTAAAGTATTTAAACAGTAATATTATTGATCATACACGAAGCAATGTTATTGCGATTACTTACAATGCCATAACAAGGGATGTGTACTTTATGGGTGTGTATGTGAGTGTTAAGAGAAAGAAGTTTAAGTAAGTACTAAATTAGTATTAATCCTAAATTTTACTGAAATATATTTTTTTTTATTTAGGGTAACAAATAAATTTTTATTTTATTTAGGGTAGTAAGTAGGCAAAATACACTATTACCAACACGAAAAAAACATTATTCCATAATCAAAGGATTTAAATTTTAATTTGGTACACGAACTTCATCTAGATAAAGATATCAGCTGATTAATTTCCTGTAAAAGACCGTCAGCTGCTGAGGTAGTTTATCTTAAACCGCATTAAGAGCTGACCTGATAACTTAAACATGTTCTATAGACAATCCAAATATATTCCTAACTTAATATTTTCAAACGTTGTATTGGAAATGAATTGGTAAGCCTAGCAGTCTCATCGAGGAATATAATCACGTTTCTTCAATGATAAATGTATTTTAATATTGAGCATTATGTAAATCTGCATGATCCTTACTAATTTTTTATTATGGCAATTTGTTACCCAGGGACACATTTAAATGTGCTAAAATGCCTTCCTACTAACAATCATTCTACACTAGGTTTGGTTTTAGGTTTTATCATATAATAATCTTTCAATTTGATTACTCACCACAGCTTAATCTGTGGAAAACTTGATCAAATTAACAGAGGATTATCCATGATTAACTTTAATCTATTCAAATAGTTTTTTGTTCATCCCAATATTTATGAACAATTTTTGGCCCACCACATTTGATTTTCCAATTTGTTTATGTAAACAAGGATTAATTGCAGATTTTTTGCATACGAGTATATGGCTAAACTTGTAAGAAAAGTGTAGGTAAATATGTTTTACATGACGTTTGTCAAGAGTGTTCACCATTATAATATAGGTAGTCCATCCGTCATTGTAAAATTCCATGCTACAGTGCATAACATATTTGTTTTTCTGATATTTTAGTTATATCTAGACTAATATGTGGGAAATTTGATGTGGCAGCTTATGATAGAATGTAATATCTTAATTTTCTTAACTCAGGTTCTTCCTTCAGTAAGTTGTAAGGGTAAAGTGGTTGCATTAGTTAAATATGCGGTAGGGAAACTGTAAATCGTTTGGTTCATGTAGCTTTCATATTTACTCTTAGGTAGGCCAGATAGATTAGGATCTTATAAAATGTTTGTATTATTAAATCTAAAATACCCAAGAGTAATTTCGAGTATTTTGTATAGTTTAATTTTATGTTCTTGTTCCTTAATACTTTTTCTCGTAAAAAAAAACATTAAATTATTCATAACTACACTTATATAGGTTGATAAATATTTAATCCAGAAAGAAGCCTTATATTTAAGAAATATGAATCGAGATGTGTTATTCAGCTGATTATATTTTACCGTTATAAAAAAACATTATGAATTAACTAGTTATGTACCCATAGTGCAATTGTTTCCAATTTTTAATAATGAAAAATAATAATGACAAAGATTAGTTATTTTTATCTGAATCACATTCAAGTAAAATTATGTTATTCTGTTAGTTAATTTTCTAAAACCATAAATTAAACGAGTTTTTATTATGAAATACGTGTTGTACACCAATATAAGTTATAAAAATGGTTTGCTTTTAACACTTACAACTATACATCATATCACGATTTACCAACCTGAAACAAAAAAGTATTATTAGAATATAAACTACACAAATACAAGGCTAGCTGATTAAAAACATATATATTGCAATGCAAAGATAGTGAAGAATACATTTTTTTTATTCCCAATATTATATATCCGAATTCCTGAATTTTTGCAACAACGCAGTTTATTAATATTAACCGTGCCCTCAATTATTAATTTACTGTCTATAAATGTTTAATTTTTTCCTTAACAACAGAATTATTCATTGGAGGAAAATTAATAAAAGAACTTGGTAACCTACCCCCTACTTTAAGGCCATTATAGTGTTTAGTGGATCGCTAATGACACCAATCAGATTGAAATTGGTCATATTTCAATAAAATTACCGTAACCTTTTTTACCTCTTTAGTAAAATTCTTACAGTATTTTGTTATACAACTTACAAAGAAGCATATACTTGTCTAACACGTGCTTGTGCTTTTGTTAGTACCTACTTTGCTATTCAATCTTTACCGCCGTCTTTTAAGTTTCTTAGCCAAAATATTTTGTAAAATTTCCAATGATATACAAGATCAAGGACCAGTTTCGAACCATCAAAAATATTTTCACTTTATTTCAGGAACCGGCGATTATTCGGCGAACGCTGTAGCAACTAACGATATTAACAACTCAATAAAGATGTAGTTCTTACCATCGTTGTTAGCCACTGAGCCACCCAGCTATAATTATAACCTTATACTGTAACAATAACTATTAACATAGCAATGCATACGTTTGTTTGTTTGTCACATATTTTTAAAAAACCGTATAGTGTGACACGATGATGTATCTGCGCATTCCTCCAAAGATCGTCACATTTGATCAAGGATACAATCAAACAAAAAAGTGAACACAGTGAAAAAGTGAACAACAGGATACAATCTGAAATAAAAGTGTCATGGCCACTGGTTGCAAGCAGAAGTTGTGTGGTGTCTGTTCTAAAAGTGTAACAAAAAAGCATTCCGCTATTTTGTGCGGCGGTATTTGTGAAATTTGGTACCATATTGAGTGTATTGAAATATCAGAAGATAAATATGAGAATTTCAAAATTATACTTCCAATAAAAGGAGTAAATTGGTTCTGTCAGACCTGCTGCCTGTTGCTGCCTGTCCCTGGGAGTAATACAGCACCTCTCCAGGCTCTCCAAACTACAGTTGAACAACTTGTTGGTATTGTAAAGGACCTAGTTTCTAACAACTTGGAAATTAATCAAAAACTTGACAAAGCCCTAGCTGTATCGACTAACTTGGATAAAGTTGAACCTGGAAAGATTAATACCACTTTTGACAAACATAACCCTAACATAGGCCTTGGTGAATGTGTTGCCACTTCGGACTCCAATGAAGTAGGCCTAGTGACTACTGATAAAATTGAATCTCTTGATACGTCTGAGGACGATTCTGGATGTCTCAACCATGCTACTGAATTCAGTGAATGTTTAGAAAACCGTGTTGACAGTGTAGCCTCTAAGCCTAATCTCTCGTACTCTGAAGTCCTATCAGCCTCTCGTCAAACTGTTTTGAATCATTTTATACCTACGGTAAACCAAAGTGATCAGTATCAAACAGTAAGTGAAGCTAGGCCTAATTCTGTGCCAAATTTGCCAAGACCTACTTCTGTTAGCCTAGGTAAGTCTGTACCGTCTAAGCCGTTATCAATAGTAAATCGATCGGTCAGGAGAAAACCTATTATTGGTACTAAATGTAACGTGAGTCAAATTAAAGTAGTGAAGAAGCTTGAATGGGTTTTTGTCAGTCGTTTGGCCCCAGAAGTAACACAAACCGACCTAGAAACTTTCTTGACTGATTCTGGTGTCAATGCTGACTGTGTGGAGCTAAAATCTAGATTCAGCTCGTATAAATCTTTTAAAGTTGGTGTTTGCACAGACCTAACCTCAATGTTACTTAGCCCTAGCTTTTGGCCTAGTGGAACATTGGTACGTGAATTTTTACCTAGAAGTGCTACTCGCTCTCGTACTTTTTTAGGGAAGGGACTGAACAGTGTAGCCTACTCCTAGAGCCTATTTTGGGTAAACCTGAACACACTGATTTTCACAGACCTGAATATAATGAAATAAAAAACTTGAGTGTGGCTGTGACTAATCCTGAAGTTAGTAAACCTATTCATTTCAATGTATGTGCTATCAATATCCAGTGTATTAGAAATAAAACTCATGAACTCGAGATTCTCTCTGATGTGCATAAATTGGATGCTCTCTGCGTTTCTGAACACTGGCTACTGAATGAAGAGACAAACTTTTACTCAAATATCTCGTGCCTTAATCTTGTTTCTAGCTATTGTCGTGTTACTCCCTGGGGTGGTGTTTCTATTTATCTTCATAGAAAATGGGAATACTTACCACTGGATTTGAGTATGTACTGTGAAGAATTGCATGGTGAGTTTACAGGTATCATAATCCCTGATTTAACCCTTATAATAGTCACAATGTATCGCTCGCCTAATGGTAGTTTTGAGAGGTTTTTCTACTTATTTGAATTATGCTTGACTTATCTAGTCACGTTGAACTTCTCTCTCATAATTGGTACTGATCACAATGTAAATCCCCGCTACTACCCCAACGAGGTAAAAGACTTTACAAACATTCTGAGAAGCTTTAACCTTTTTTTTAGTGTGGATGAGGCAACCAGGGGAGAATCTCCATTGGACACTGTCATAACTAATATTGACAGCTGGAATTACAGTGCCTGTGTTAGCTCTGACCAAATATCTGATCATAAGCATGTGTTTTTTAGACTAGATTTGACCAAATTAAGCCCAAAACCTGAGCAAGTGGTTAAACCTACTAGAACTGTCTCTTTCAGGGTACTTAATGACACGAACACAGACAGGTTTTTGGAGTACTTAACAAATCAGGCCATAGTATGGTATGATGATATATTATCACAAAGTTTTACTTTGACTTTTGACAGCTTCTTTAAAAGCCTTAAAGATATTTTTGACTTTTGCTTTCCTCTTGTCTATAAAACATCCAAATCCAAGCCTATAGGTGTAAGTAGAGGTGTTCCTAAGTCAAAGAACTGGTACACCCCTGAACTTGCCCAGTTTAAGAACTTCATTTTAGCTATTGCTGACTGGTCCAAAAGCATGCCCCACCTACTGCCTGAACTCCGGAGATTGAGAAGGGAGTACCGTACCAGGGTAAAGGAAGCCAAGCAGGTAGCAGTGGCCACTTCCATCTGTGAGTCACCCAATCCCTGTAAGGCTGCGTGGGATCACATACGAAGGTTAAAAGGTCCTACTCCTGACCCACCCAGAGATTTTTCTAGTGCAGATGAATTTAATCATTTTTTTGTAGAGTCTGTTGATGATCTGGTTAAAAACTGTATACCTTCCAGACCAAATGAAACCAATCCTGCTAGCCTTGATTCTATACCTATTTCCCAAGCTTCCTTCACCTGGCATCCTGTTAGTCCTGAGACTGTAATTAAGATTGTGAAACGTTTTAAAAGCTCAAAGAGTGTAGATTATTATGATATGAATGTTGAGCTCTTAAAGAAAATTGTATATGTCATTGCTCCTATGATAGCTCATTTTGTTAACACATCTTTTGCAAAAGGTGTTTTTCCTGAAACTCTTAAAATTAGCCGAACAGTCCCCATCTACAAAAAGGGCCCAAAAGATGATCTCAAAAGCTATAGACCAATATCTATAATTCCTATCTTTGCCAAACTTTTTGAGGTTATTATGCTTGAGCAGCTGTATACCTACTTTGAGGAGCATAACCTTCTCACCCCTGCTCAATTTGGTTTTAGAAAGGGAAAGTCCACTGTCCAGGCAGTAGACTTCCTTGTACAAACTATTCTGAACGCCTTTGAAGCTAAGAATTCTCTATCTGTAATGATGTGTGATCTGTCTCGTGCGTTCGATTGTGTGTCCCACAATCTTTTACTGTCTAAATTTGAAAAATATGGAGTGAGGGGTAATGCTCTTTCAATCCTCAGATCTTACTTATCTGATAGAACGCAAACTGTCTCTTGGAATGGAAGCAACTCAGGCCAGCTTAATGTTAAGTATGGGGTACCACAGGGCTCTATACTGGGTCCTTTTCTTTTCATTGTTTCAATGAACGATCTATATCTCAGAGTTGCTGGTAATGTACTGTTGTATGCTGACGATACTACTCTCTTTTCTGGTGACAGTGATTTCGGCGTTTCCAGGGCTGCAGTCCAGCAGTTGTTGGAAACTGCTTCTGTTTGGTTCAGAGAGAACAAACTGACTCTAAATGAAGCAAAAACTCAAACCATTACATTTAGTCTGTCTAAGAAAAAGCCTAATGCTTTTGATCAGCCTGCCAAGCTGCTGGGCTTTGTACTTGACCCGCAGCTAAATTGGACAAACCATATCGAACAAATTTGTAACAAACTTAGTAGGGTAATATACCTACTCCAACGTCTAAAAGCTGACATGCCCCAGGAGTTTGTACGTCTCGCATATATGGCCTTTTTCCAATCCCACCTACAGTATGGCACTAGACTCTGGGGACATGCGCCTGCTGTAGAAAAAGTTCTGCTTTTGCAAAAAACAGCTGTCAGAGTCCTCTGCGGAGCCCAGCAGCTTGCGCATTGCAAACCCTGGTTAATAGAAAACTGTATAATGTCTGTACATAATGTATATATTTATCAATGTTTATTAGAAATTAAGGCTCAGGAAGACACAATGTGTCTAAACAGTAGTGTACATAGCCATGCAACCAGGAGCTCTTCTAATGTACATAGACATAGGGTTAGGCTAACCAAAACTTTGAATTTTTTTCCTGTTGCAGGTATAGCCTTTTTTAACACCATACCTCTGCAAGTAAGAAGGAAACCTGCAAAAGCTTTTGCTAGGTGTGTTAAGGATTGGTTGGTGGCAAACCCATTTTACTCCTTGCAGGAGTTCTGGAATTCAGATACCCACACAATGAATTAGAAAGAAATAAAGAAAACAAAAATACATACATATATTTATACTACCTAAACCTTGCCTACAGGTATGAGTGTGGTTTTTTTTTTTTTTTTTAAGTTTTCCTTTTTCTCTGCTTTGTTAATTTTTTATATTTTTTTCTCCGCTGCATGTTTTACAGTTTTGTTTTGCAGTTTTTTATTTATTTATCTATTATGCATGGTGTGCTCTTTGGACATTTGTATGTGCTCTTTGGACATTGTTTTGTGAATCAAGAGGAATGCATCTCTGTTTTGTATTTTAGTTTAGTGTTAGTGACTTGGCCAATTGTTATAAACTGAACGGCTCAATAAATCTTGAATATTGAATCTTGAAACACAACACTTTTAGTTAGATAATCCCGTTTAATGTGTTAATTAATTGTTTCCAAAACTGTAATACAGTCAAATACATCAAATCTCTAGTTGTATAAGATGACCTCATGTTAAGACTAAAGTACAAAAGTTTTACATTACAACATTCGTCAGGTTATTAATTGGAGAAAAATATTCACTTCCTGATACGTGTCATAAGTATAGAAAATTTATATTTGTCTTTCTGGTCAAACACAAAGTATAGGATTTCTTATTAACTTTGGGCATGGTTCAAATGTGACTGTAATTTATCCAAACAATTGGTCCTAATCACAGTGGTAAGTTAATTTCTAATGCTTTGTTTACTAATTCACTGAGTTTTTCTTGAATTTACAAATGGGATCATACTATTGATTCTTTTAGGTCAAGAAATCTATGTAATTAGTCTTTTTGGATATGCCAGGAATTGAACCCGTTGCTCCCACAACCGAATTAAGTTACGCTATTAACTCTGCAAGAAACATCTTGATACCATAGCACTAATAAAACACCTGTTTCCTGTGAGTCTTTTAATTTATTGTTCTCAAAACCAAAATATACTTGCTCAAAACTCGTATAGTATTATCCACGAAAATATTAGGTTACATCTTACTATGCCAACAAGTAAAGAAATCTTGTAATATATTAATTTATGAAAATATTTAGTATAAACCAATTGAACTAGTAGTATTGTGATTGTAAGAGTTTAATTATATATTTTAGTTTTATCCTGCTAACTCTAGTGAACCCTAAGCGTGCAGAGGTATGTTTATGTCCAAAGATCCATAATCCAATCCATTCAATTTTGTTTGCAGCAATCAGCACATGTAAAGGCTACAAGGTTGTTATACAACAAGTGAATTAACAACAAAGCATTGCTCACGGGAACTCTTTATTAGTCTGTAGTTTTCTGTTGAATCTCGTTCATGTGCTTATAGAAATTGTATTAAATGTTAATAACTTTCCATGAATAAATGTTAGCCATCAGACCATATTTTTATATAATCTACAATAGAAGCCATAGTGGGGAAATGCCAGGGGAAAATACGACATTTAGTTTAAAATATTAATGGTTTATGTAACAAATAAATCGATTAATTACCAGTTTATGGAATATATTTCTGACGAATTTTCCTTTGATGAATTTTGAACTAAAGTTCAGGACTTAAATCAACAAATAGAAGTTTATTTTTAGATGTTTTAAACCACTTTTGTTTATTTTTCTTGCGTTTAACATTCACTGCCAACAAACGACCACGTAATTTGTGTTTTGACAACACATTAGTTGCAGATTTCCTCTAAGTATTTCCTTATTCTATTTCGTTGTAAATGTTCCCTTACCTAAATATCCGTTCGTATAATATAGGTCCAAAAAACTTATTACAAATAAATTCCGAATAATATAATTACATTTTATTTACTTCGAGTTATTAAAATACCTCACAAATACTGATTTTGTAATTAAAATTCATACAATAATATCTATAATGGTAATTTAGTGAAGAAAGTTGGCAAACTATTAAAACCTTTACTTATTTATATAAACAAAACTTTTCCCGTATCCTTTTCATCATTTCATAGCTTTCATAATGTTCAATACCATTTAAATGAAGGCTATAGTAGTAAAATACTTAAAATAGTTGTAAATAATTATATATAGTAAAAAGAAAATTAAACTGTTTTCTATTGCATTGCTAGAACAAAGTAAGCGATTGTGATAGTGTCGCAGAGCATAACTGAAATATGACTGTAATTTGTGCAAACATTCGGTCTCAGTCACAGCTCTGCGTTCATTGTTAATCCTTTGTTTTCAAATTTGTGACGTCACTTTCTAGGTGTTTTTTTTTATTTACCAAGCAACCGAACGTTTCATTAAAAAATCATGGAGTAGGTATAGTTTATATCAGGTATAAACTATAACCCATTAATTAAGACATACCTATTCATTGTGTATACAATAGCTTTTTCTTAATTGTAAATTTTATCTTTTTCTGGAAAACATATACATTGTATGTTCTTTGTTTAGTTATTCACGAGTACCGCACTTCCCACCACCACATTCTCAGTAGTACGGTGATAAAAACCATCCGTCTCCCGTGCGTCAACTTGTATTAAACTACTTTAAACTACCATTGAACTTAACTTATTCAACTATTTAAACTACTTAAAAAGTTCACTACTTAAACATAAATATTCACGTTTTGACAACACATGTAATGTAATTTTACTGTTTCTACTTATTTTTAATTGTTTTTATCCATTAGAACAAACAAAAAAAACATTTTATTCTTTGTACTGTCCAATTTCCAACAACTTGATTTGTAATGATTATAACTGTTTGTTGCCTTCGTTTTTGACCAAGTAGTTTGTACTCACCGTATGTATTTTGTCAGATTGTGTCACATGTTAAGGTAGTATTTTTATTCTATCCTAATATCACTGACAACAATACTACTGTCTTTAAGATACAAAATATTTTCACATGTCACTGATATTTTGGTGTAGCCAAACGAGTGACGCCACGACGGACACGTGGAAGTCTTCACTCCTCTTCAGATCAATGGTTCCCCCTTTTTCCGGAATCCCCCACTAATCGAAAAAAAATCCGGTACTTTCCTGTTAAAGGGAACATTCATTATTTTCGATTATCTTTTTTCGATATATCGATTTTTTCCCTTTACGATACATTACAAATTGACAGCTGATATTTAGGCTAAAATATATCCTATTATATGCAAATAAATGAATCTGTTCTAAGCTAACCTAACATAACCAACCAAACTTGCTGTACCATTTAAAAATTCCGTTTGATAACAGAAAAGGCGAGCGGAGAATATTTAATGGAGTTTTTAAATGTTACAGCAAGTTTGGTTAGTTTTGTTAGGTTAGTTTAAAACAGTTTTATTTCAATATTTTTTTAATTTTTGTTTGTCGATTCTGGACAATATTTATTTATCGTAGTTGTCAGCTGATATGTTTCAATTTGTTAATATCGATATATCGAGAAAAAATCATCGATAATAATGAATGTTCCCTTTAACAGGAAAGTACCCAAAATCCTCTAAAAACCGCTTGTCATATACAAACATATACTTATTAACTCAATACCTTCCAGAACACCAGCTCCCCAACTTGGAAATCAACATACAACGATGGAACTAGCAAAATTGAAAAAACCGCCATCGAAGCACTAGCCAATAAACTTGGAATACCCTTACCATCAAACGTCAAAAGTTCCAAATTCCTGGAGCATCCCCAAAACAATAAATGAAATACAGGAGGGACACCATGTTCAATGTAATGTAACCAGCCACGTAAACCAGAACAGTTGCATAATCCCTCTAGCCAACATAACAACATAATGTCTAGACTTGCTAGTGAGGTAAAATCTTCAATCAGTCCTATTGGGAGGCTCAGAAAGTGAGTTACATAGATAATGAT
Organism: Macrosteles quadrilineatus; assembly: GCF_028750875.1. NCBI lineage: Eukaryota > Metazoa > Arthropoda > Insecta > Hemiptera > Cicadellidae > Macrosteles > Macrosteles quadrilineatus. The sequence goes on from NW_026542599.1 coordinate 61,883,526, forward strand.
TTTCCTATGCAAACGTTACTGGATAGTTAAGATTGTTCCCTAAACCTAAAATAAGTGGTGTGCAAAATCAGATTTTTCAAATTAATGTATAAAATGCATTTTTAATTTATTATTAATCCTTTTTATGGTTCACGTAACAAAAAATAAACCGAAACGTTATGGTGCGATAGAGTTTAGAGGTATCGTGAGAACAGTCCTGTTAACTGTTATTTTTACAACCTCACTCTTCTGGAGATTAATGTTATTTCCTCTTGAAACTTTGATCCACCTGATGTTATATAATGCTGAAACTTATTCAGTACAAAAAAGTGCTCTCATTGATATAAACATACATTGCACTAAACATCGACAAAAAACATTCTATATTCGTTTTCATTGTTGATGAACTAAGAAATAAAGTGTTCTATTTCAATTATAGAAGTAGATTAATTAATAGAAGTATATTATTACAAGTACATAAGTGGTATTTAATAAATTCAAACATCCACTATGACAAACAAGTTGACAATGTTCAAATGTAACGTTGGCCTATGGAGAGATGGAGTGATGATTAATTTCTAATTTTAACCATTTAAAACATTTTTGATTTTTGGTTTATTTAAGTCGATTAGTGCAATGGCTAAACTTCACTATGATAACGAAACACACCATAAATAATTTTCTGTAATAATTAGTAACATGAATAAAATAAGTTTTATTTTGCCAAAAAATTCATTTGTTTAAAAATCATTTAGATGTTCCTGTGAGAGGAAATAGTTACAGATTAATTAAAATTTAAATATATTGACACTATATTTCACATTTATACTAAATGATAACTTGACATTTTACTGTATTGTTACAATAAAAGCGTTATGTCATTTGCATTAGTAGATCGCTTGTGGTTAAACAGTCATTACAATATATTTCCTAATGTAGGGCCTATTATCTAGAATAAAAAAAATAGGTAAAATCTTTACGTAGTAAGTTTATAAAGCTTATCAATAAATTTTACGTAAATTATTTAGGAGATTCGGAATATCAAAATATATACAGGGTGAGTTTTAATTGTCCCCCCCCCCAACTTTTTTCTACATTTTTTCAAATATCAATCCCAGACCACTTCCAAACATTGTTGGGTAGTAAGTACTTCATTTTGACAAGGTGGTCATTTCCGGCCGCCATCTTGGATCCGCCATATTGGATGCAAAATTTTTTTTTCAAATGTAAAGGTTGGGTTGTGACCCATTATTTCGAACTACATTTTTACCCTGATTACAATGCCGCAAACCGTTTAAAAAAATCTTGATTCATTCTAAAGTTACGAGGGCTTTTTAAAACTTTATTTTTAGCCCATTTTAACATTGTGCATTTATAAACTAAGACCATAATCCCAAAATAGTGCTAGATAATGATAAGTATACACTACCAGTAATTGTCCACCTATTTTCACTTGATTATGACTGATGTATTTTTTTCGGCCGCCATCTTGGATCCGCCATTTTGAAATGTGATAAATTATTTTTAATATGAAGGGGGTGTTGTGACCCATCATTTTGAACTACTTTTTTAAGCTAAACTCAATGCCGCAATCCATTTTTTGTTCTCAAGTTTTATTGATGAAATATTGAAATTTTTTGGTTAAAAATGTCAATATTTCAAAATCAAAAAATGAAAATAAAAAACGGATTATGGAATTAGGTTTAGCTTAAAAAAGTAGTTCGAAATGATGGGTCACAACACCCCCTTCAGATTTAAAATAATTTATCACATTTCAAAATGGCGGATCCAAGATGGCGGCCGAAAAAAATACATCAGTCATAACCAAGTGAAAATAGGTGGACAATTACTGGTAGTGTATACTTATCATTATCTAGCACTATTTTGGGATTATGGTCTTAGTTTGTAAATGCACAATGTTAAAATGGGCTAAAAATAAAGTTTTAAAAAGCCCTCGTAACTTTAGAATGAATCAAGATTTTTTTAAACGGTTTGCGGCATTGTAATCAGGGTAAAAATGTAGTTCGAAATAATGGGTCACAACCCAACCTTTACATTTGAAAAAAAAATTTTGCATCCAATATGGCGGATCCAAGATGGCGGCCGGAAATGACCACCTTGTCAAAATGAAGTACTTACTACCCAACAATGTTTGGAAGTGGTCTGGGATTGATATTTGAAAAAATGTAGAAAAAAGTTGGGGGGGGGGACAATTAAAACTCACCCTGTACATTGATAAAGATAAAAAATACCTTACTTTCAAAAACTGTCTTTCCTTTTGAATATCTTTTATTATTCATTTAGATTAAACTACAATCTAAATCTTAAAACTATATCTATAACTGATTTGATGATTTCGAGTTGAACTTTGATCCAGTTACTGATAGCTACTTTGTTACTGATTTACTCAGATAAGCTACCAAATATTCTTTTGTTGTTGGCTAATCTTTTTTGTGGCTTCCTTACTAAGCAGACATTTAGTAGGAAATATATTACTTAAAAATATAGATTTTTTATTCAGTAATAGTTTTGTTGTTAATTATTTGACATTACCATACCTTTATGAATTTCAGCTTTGAATAGCATTATTATTTTTCAAGATTAAAATTACTTATTTTTCTAATATTCTTACGGAGGTAATCGTGTAACATGTAGTTACCCGACAAAGTCAGAAAGCTGCTAATTGCTGCATTTCCTTACTTTGCCGCACACTTTTTACTATTTTAAAATACATTTTTCAAAGCTTTCCAATAACTAAAGATTATTTCAAGCACAGGCTTAATTTCAGACAATATTTTTAAATAATTTAAACAAAATGCATGATTTATGAAAATATCAGTTTACAACATAACCTTTATTTTATTGGAATTTTATACTTTGTTGTTTATACTTTCATTAGGGAGCAATCTTGATAATCTTAATATTATATATGTCTTTAAAAACTATATCTACATACTATACATTTGCAAAATACTATACATTTGCTTTGTATTGAGTCAATAATGCTTTAATCCATAAATTTAAGGTGATTTCTTTACTGATAGAAATTGACGCTTTCATTTGATATTGGGATACCGCATAGATCTCTATATAATACAACATTATAAGTTTGTATTATATAGAGTATTATGTAAGGTATATAATGTTGTTATATAGAGATCTATGGGATACCGACTCGATGAACCTGTCGCTACGTTTCATGTTTTATAATTTTTATAAAGCTATAGAAATCATATGACGCACGAAAAAAAATTACATTAAATAATTTTGTAGCTAAAGATATAGTGTACCAGTGCAGAATTAATTTTCCTTTCGGGTCAAAACACAGCTGGGAAGGGATATCAGCTGTTGTAATTTCCTGCAAGGGACCGTCAGCTGCCGAGGTAGTTAATCTTTAACCGCATCAAGACCTGACCTGGTTACTAGAGCATATTATTATATATTCCAGACATTAAAATATGCATATAAGTTTTAACTCAATAACAAAAAATCTAAAACCTTGTAAGTTTTTTTTATGTATTTACAGTTTTTCAGTGGTTCATTTGCTTGAAATTGAATTTGTATATTGTTATAGTTACTGTTGTAGTGTTTTTGTACTGTGACGTAACTTAGCAAAACTAAAAAATGAGAACTTTAAATTTTCGATGTGAAAGAGTTTAGAAGTATCGAGAGAACAATCTTTTTACCCGTTGTTTTACGACATCACATTCCTGTAGATTCATTACCTTTTCTCATTAACTTGTAATCCATTGCCGTAGTGATACAATATATAGTATGTTCGGTTATAACAATATATATGGTGAGATCAAACTAATATGAGAGAAAAGTTAATTTCACTGTTCATTTGATACTAGTGTTTGATATATAAATATATTATGCTGATTCCATACTAACTGTGGTTGTACACACTATTTTATTAATCCATATTAAAAGAATAGTGTGTAACATCACCGAAAATGAATTTAGGTTCTCACTATGATTAACGCGTTTGCCAATGTTCAGCTGCAAATGTTGGCCGAGAGAGGGAGCGATGATTCATTTATGATTTTGATCGTTTATCAATCTACAAATACCAGGCTTACTCAGGTAAAGAGTTTAAATGATTACACTTCAATTTGAAAATAAATAATCTATATTCGTTACTTTCAGTCATAAATTAATCAGTAAAATGGAATATAAATTAGAGATTATAAATCTATTATATTATACTGTGTATTTTGTGCCTCTCTACACACCTAAGATATAATTACAGGGTCTATAAAATTGTGTATATTGCATTTAAAGCATTTGCAAGTTAAATGTTACTCGAAAAGTCACCATTTTCTAGATTTCAAACATATTTTTTTCTTAATAACAATATAACAACTGAGACATTTTGCATGATTCTTTATACGAGCGTACATTTGTAAAGAAAAAAAATTGAAAAATGTTCAAAAAATACGTACACATATTGTTATAGTTGTCACCTAATAAAAGCACACAGTTTTGTGCTGTATGGTTAGAATACTAGAAAAAGTAAGTAAATTCAGCAATCAGCTAATTTGCGTGCTATAATAAGTGCAAGGAAGCTCACTTTGTCAGGTTACAGAAGCAAACATTTCTTATGTACGTGCCTGTATAATTTTCTTACAAAACCAGTATATATATATATATATATATTTTTAGGTTGGTGGCCTCTTTTAACCTTGCATTTGCCCGTCCACATAGACTACAGATCTGTGCGTGGAACGTATCCAGCAAAGCAAGGGGTGAGCCGGTACAGAACGAAGGTGAGCTGTACTGATAACTTTTAGTGGTAGTGACAATATCCGAACCCACGACATCGCTGCCATGGACCCGATAAGTCCGTGGTTCGGTGACTGTAACATTTTTGAGACGATATAGCCAACGTACAAGGATACTCACTTGGAAATACTTATGTACACATATTAGGCATCAGATATATATATATATATATTTTTCATATTCCCCCGGAACAGTTAACATACTTTAACATATAACGGTAACTTTGTCTTTAATATATGTATTGTATGCGTCATAACATAAATTAAAACACCATTGCATCATTGGTGGACCAGTTCTGCTAGAAATTCGTCACAAAATATAATCTTACGACAAAAGAGAGTATTTAAAAGCGTAATGCTCATTACGTAATAGGAAATAACTCAGAACAAGGTAATACTATATTACCACGTTACTAGTACTGAAAATAGATGTTTACCGAACGAGTGTGTTCGTTCCCATGCGAGGCGAAGTCGAGTACGGGATTGCCATACGAGTCCGGTAAACACATTTTGGACGAGTGACGTACGATAGTTTACGCCATACTACTAAATCTGTCCAAATCCATATATATTACTACCAACCAAAGGACTAACAATAACTATTCATAACCACTCATCGCCAAATACAGTATAATCAGCTGGTTGGTGTCCGGTAAAACTCATTATAGTACAGTAGTACGTAATGAAACCCCTTTTGATTAAGCTGGCAGCAAACAGCTGTTTTCTGGACTAAATACTTGCAAGGGAATTTCGTCAAAACAGTGTAGTGAGGCGTATAATATTTATCTTAGGATAATGCTAGTATTAATGCACGGCTAAAAATTACGTTGAATCGATATAATGTCCATGATAGAAATAGTAAACTTCCCTTAAATAGGTTTATTTGTTAATTTTAAAATAACTTTCTCTAGGATGTTCTTTTATTATTATGATGAATTTATAGTTAAACGCATACCACTATAATTACAGATTAAATCTAATTTCTTTTTATAACTAAAAGCAAAGCAACGCAAGCCACCTTAGGCAATTGCCTTATTCCAAAGTTTGGATGGTTTAAAGCCACCGAAGTTGAACTTTGATCCAGTTGTTGCTATTTTGTTCTCGATCAGTTAGGATAATCTACCGTTAATATTTTGTCGTTAACCACACTTTTTATTACTTTCGTACCTGTTTATAATTTATATATAATTTTAACACTGTTTTGGAGTCAGAAACTTACTTTAGAGTTTTAATCTTTATGTTTATGAATAATTTATGAATATGCATTAAAAGAGGAACATTACTGTATTTAACACAAACAAATATGTAATCTACTATTATGAATTATAAAATTATGTAAATTAATTGTGATCATGGGGTTCAAATTACTAAAAGCTATTGAATATAATTATAAAGATCAGTAGTGGTGACCTGGTGGAAACGCGCGTAACAGCTGTCGGGCAGATGTTAGCAGATGTTACAAAGTTAATTAGTTTAAAGGGCATAAGGCGGAAATGACGTAAAAATCCGGAAATGGCGTTCGATTTGAGCTGACGTCACGATGGATGATCATATGATGTTCAAGGTCATTTGTTTGTGTTTTAAAAAAGGAAGCTACCCTACAACACTTATAGTGTAGGATAGCTTCCTTGTTTTGTTTATTGTTTATTTGTATAAAACATGAGGAATGACAATAACTTACATACTATTACAATTAATAAGGAAAACATGTGCGAACGTACGTATCTAGAGTGAGCGTCTGCTAAAGTGTAAAACGAATGAGTTTATTGGTGGCCTTTATAAAGGCCGTTTTGTGTAGCTCGGCGACGCTTGTGTATTTGGATGTTTACTTCTTCAACTCCTCTATTGTATTATGGAGCTCTTTCCATCTTGCCATGTCTGCATTGTGCTCGGCCCATTCGATGTCGTCTCGAGGCTGAGCGCACCAAACACGATCAAATTTGCGTCGAATCTCTTTCTCCTCCTCTAGCAGTTGAAGTAGTTTTTCTTCCTTTCGTTTTCGCTCCTGCTCTTCTGCCTCGATGCATGCTTGGTGTAGGTCAGAGTCTTCAATATCGCTTTTCCACTGTTGTTGTTGTCGTTGTTGTTGGTTGGCCATCTTGTGCAAAGTAAACGAGAGAGGTTGAGTTGACTGGTGAAGAGCTGGATGCGAAGTGACTGTTGCGAGTAAAGAAGTGCAGGTCCCTGACGAAGTGGGCGGAGCTAAAGCAGTAGGGGTGGGGGAAAGTAGTAGAGGTGGGGGAGAGCAACATGAGGGCATCATTCCATCCGTTTTAAAAGTATTTTGATTCTACGTCCCTTGTCTTGTGAGTGATGTTTCAGTTTTTCTTGATACGTTTTACAATTACATTGACAATAGGAGAAAGATTCACATTTTTTACAAGCCATTCCATCTACTTGACATTCAGGTGTTTTGAAACACTTAAGATTACAACAATAGTATTTTAAATCGTATTCCGATTTGTGATCAAAAGATGAATTGGAATTACACTGTGACATGTTGCTCGACTGAATTCTAAAACAAGAATGAGAAGCAATGTGTTGTGAGCTTCTATTTATAGTGCAAGAGTCAGCAGCTCTCACAAGTTAGTCTACATTTTTCCATAGTAGGTTAACCATTTGTGTTAGATCGTGTATGTAATTTTGATGCTTGTCTTGATATGTTTTACACCTACATTTGCAATAGCCAACAGACTCACATTTTTTACAAGCTTTTCCATCAACTTTACTTTCAGGCTTTCTAAAACATTTTAAATTACAACAATAGTTATCCAAATCGTATTTGGATTTGTAAACAAAAGGTAAATTGTATTTACGCTGTGACATGATGCTCGGTGAATTGTTAAAACAAGACTGAGAGCAACTGCGTGTAAGACCTGTTATTTATAGTAAAAAAGTTCAAGGTCATTTGTTTGAATTTTAAAAAAAGAAACAACATATCAGCATATAGAATTAATTATATGCTGATATGTTGTTTCCTCTTTTAATTTTTTTATTTATTTTTTTTAATGACAAAAACATTTAACAAACATATGTACATAGATGGTTATTTACAGAAAAAAACTTAAAACTAACATTGATGGGTGATGTGTAGAGATAGTTCAGTGGAATTGTTTCCGCAAACTCCGTGTGATACCAAATAGAGGGATCCTGGTTGAATACCTCGCAGGTCTTCGTTTTGTAGTTGCTGTACAAATCGTCTTGGAAGATAAACTTGAAATTTCGGTTCATCACCTGGTGAAAACGGTGCCTCGCTCAGTGATGCTAAAATTGCGTCTCCATGTGAAGTTTCTGTCTTCTTCAGCTCGTGAACGATGTAGTGTTTGTGTTCCTTCAATTCGTGACATTTCTTAGTACTTAGAATGCTGGATTTGGACTGGGTGTTGAACTGATCCACCAAAGACTGGAGAAACTGTTGTGAAGCCATTTTCTTGATTAGGACTACCCTGTGAGATGTTGCCTCTGCGATGTCTGGAGTAATACTGATGAGGATCCTGAGACTGTCCACTGTATTTATAGCACACGTTCCCCCCTCCACTGCTATTTCCTTCGTAATACTTCCACTGTTGCTGTTTGAATTTATTTTTGTCCCAATAGTGAAGAACTAGAAAATTAGCTAATCGGTATGCGTTTTGTAGTGCACATTGTGTTACTGTGCGATAAGAGTGATCTGTTAAAGTACAAATAGGTCCATAATTAATTTGATGATCCTTGTCCATTCTTATGTCGAAAACATCGTGATATGTATATTGTTGTATCCATTGTCTTTTTTCCGATCCTCTTGTATAAATATGGGAAAACTTGTTAGAAAAATGATACATGATATTGTTCAAGTGCTTATAGCTTATCAATCCTTCGTTCCACTGAATATGGTGAAAATGTTTGGTTATCCATTTGTTTGTTCTTCTTGCTTTGTCATTCAATTGGTTTACTGAAAATGGAGCTTCAAATATAAACGGGTATACGACATGTGTAATCAAATCTAAAATCACTAATTCTTTTATCACAAATTCATCTTTGTTATCACGAAATGCTTGAAATTCTATTACACAGGGTTTTATATCCATAATGTTTAACCCTATCTACACACCACCACGTATAGTGTTCAACTGAATTCACACCGCGCCTTGGTCACTCTTTTATACTGTTTTTCTTTAATTACACTTCTTGGGTTGCTGGTTCTTCTTGGTTTATAGTTTCATATTCTTCAACAGCTTCTATCGCTTCTATCGCTTCTTCATCAATTGATTCGAAGTTCCTTAACTGTCTCCACATACCAACTTCATGAGGCAATCTATTAAAAATAGATGTATCCACGTGTCCGTATAATATGGTGCTTTCCGGTTGTTTTTCCAGTGTATCAATTAAATACTCTTTGATGATTGAACTTGAGAATACAAGTTGTTTCATATATCTAGAGATAGGAGACGTTGCATGCATTAAAATGTAGAATTCTTCACGTGAGAGTAAAATTTTACTTTCATGTTGAGTTAAATCTCTAAATCGTACTTGTAGTGTTCCACGATTCTTTACTATGTCAATTTCATTGTCAGAATCCAAAAGTCGAATATTAGTTTTCCTTCCGCAAACATTAGTATTTAAGTAACATTCAATTAGATTTAAATGTTTTAGAAAAGATTCCCATGCCGTTTCAGAAAATATAACCATTTTTGTACCATGCTGCAAGATTACCGTAGGTGTATATTCCGAAGATTTCATTAGTCCAGCTGTTACACTTTTACCCAAACATAGTGAGATAGGATAGTAAATGCGTAGGAAAACTTCTTTCAAAATATTAATTGGGATTGTATCTTCATCTTTCCGCTTCCTTTTAGTGCCATTTTTTTTAGTTTTTTCTTCTTTTTCTTCCTTGTCCTCCTTGTCTTCTTGTTTTCGAAACTTTAAAAACTCTTCTATTTCATTGACGATTTCTTGATGGTTTTCTTGATCCAATAATGCTGCTTCCTCTGCATCCTTTTGTACGACTGATGGAGAACTCATTTTACTCATGATGTAGTGTAGGATGTTACCCATTCAACGAACGAGCAAAGACTGATTGGTGGTGTGCGAAGCTCCTCCTTTTATAGCCGACTGGTGGTTGTGGTGAAACTCATTTACAACACTGTTTTGACTAATCCCGTCAATGGTGTGTACGTTACAATTTTATCATGCAAAATTAAACAATATGCAGATGTTGCATCAGGAACGTTCTCTTCAAACTCCATTTCTATTTTTATATCCACACTTGATGACTTTACAGATTCGTTTTGTTTTGAACAATCTATTACAATTATTGGAGCTTTTGATTCGTACTGCTCGGGAGACAGTATCGGGGTGTTTGTTTTCCCGTAGTATGAACTTTGGAATCTAGCGTACATATCATACAAAACAGTGTACCTCTTCTTAGTGAAAGAAATATTAAAGTTGTCGTAAGGGAAAAATTGTGAATTAAGAAACACTTTACAATTTGTTAGTTTGCAATGATCGAAATGACCGGCATTAGCTAGTATATTATTCCTTTTTTTTGTTTGTAGTGCAAATATTACATATCTTGCTTTTTCCAAATGAGTAGATGTTTTTACAGTCCATGTATGTCTTTGTGTTTTAGGTAAAACTGGATATTCATGAAATTCCCAACTTCTGAATGGTATTACAATATCTCTATCTGATTTCAGTTGTCTCAACAGTGTTATTCTATGTTCGTCATTTAATCGCACATGTGGTACTCTCCAAACGATTTTGTCCAAAGTTAAATTCCAGTCTAAATTTGCATCAGTGGTTCCAGTTGCTGCGCAAATAGTATCCTTATCATTTGATGATCTTAATAACACTAATTCCTGTTTCACATTTATTATTACTCTTCTGTAATCTTCAGCAAAGCCTAGAAATAATTTCAATGGTATGTAGAAATCAAAGTTCCCTGCAGAATCAGGGGTGATTGTGTCGTTATCGGGTGCAACCCATCCTCCAATTCTTAACAAATTCTTCTCGTTTTGTGTCAAAGATGCTAATCCTTTTAATGTGCTTGTTAAACCTACTTTCTTTGTAGAATCCACAGTTACTCCAGATATTTCATATCTAATTTCATCAAATAAAAATGCCATTGGATTATTGATAAAAGGAACGGTGGTTCCAGCTGTTCCATCTTTTTTTGTTACTCTTCCTTCAATATATAGATAACTTTCGCACGGAAGAGTGTAAATATCCTGTTGTTGTATAGGAATTCTAATTTCATCATTATTATTCAATTTTGACGAAGCGTAGGGGTTGTGCGTGTGATACTCCTTTTCCCATAAAGTCTCGTCGAATGTCGGTCCTTGTGCTATATCCAGTATTTCCATTTTCAATGAGTTTTAATCCAATATCCTGTAAAAACCGAATGTTTTCAGTAGTTAATCCTTTTGCAGATGATGAGCTAGTTAGGTGTTTACCCGACAACTCTCTCTTCTTGAATGACAATCCCATGGTTTAGGTTGATGCTTTTATGTGAATCCTGATCGTAATACGTTCTTCTCTGAAGTCTATGAGGTTTCCGTCTTGATCTAGTATGTTCAACACGATGTCTGAAACCACACTGGTGTTTAAGGGAAGGTACACCAAGTTTTGTGGCTTTTCCACAATCTTAAAACCTGGGGCGACTGTCGGATAGAATGTGTGCAATATATGACTATTCTCTCCATCTCTGTATGATCCTTGTATAATGTTACATGTAATGTCTATCGTATTAACTTTCAGTATTGTTACAGTTTTATCACCAGAATAGGTCTTTTTAGGTTCTAGTATTGGAGTTGTTTCAGAAAATCCCAATAATCCTCCAATTGAATGTTTTTGAGTAAAATCAATATAATAGGAAGAAGTTATTTCAGCTTTCATGGTATTGTTATTTCCTCTTATTGTTATATATTCTTTTTCTGATTCCTTTTGAACAAGTTCGTTAAGTTCTTCGTTTTTCATTTGTTTTTGTATAAATTCGTTAATATGGTCTATTTCGTAAGATCCTGTCGGTAAACTAATTTCTTTCATTGGTGTTAATTCTCCCAAATTATTTTTGCTTTTGTAATAGTGTAATTTGTTATTGACTCCTTCAGAAATATTTGGAATAGAATTGTATGTTGTTAAATCCAATAATGCAGCTTCCCATAATCTTCCTTTTTGCAATCGTAGAGCTGGAAATAGAATACTGCGCAGAGTTGATGAAGTGCCGGTCAATGAGACCGTATAGGAAGACATCTTAAAGTTGACTAACGCTTCTAGCTAAAAAATCTAAACATAAGTGTCCGCAAATTGTTGTATCGTCAGGTTGTTCTCTGTTATAGTTGTAAAATACTTCTTTTGCTGTGCGAAAGTAACGTTGAAGCTCTTTAGGTGGTGGCATATTACCGTAACTATCGAAATAATAAATAATTTGATCAAGTTTTTTATAACATATCCAATGAGTGCCAGGACCTTCACTGTTTTCTAAATTAACTATTCCAGTCTCATTTTTCCATATTTTACCGGGCAATGCATCTTTCATAAACACTCCTCTAAAAAATGGTATTTTCATACAAGAAGCGTATATAATTAATTCTTTATTTGTCAACTCTTTGTTTGGAATTAGTATTTGTTTTTTCTTGTTTAATACACACGGTATGGTCTTAAGTATAATCCTCCTCCTTTTTTTATCATTGACCATATTGTTGGTTTCTTGTTTTTTTTATTTTGATTATTCCTTCTTTTCTTTTTAATACTACCTCCTTGCTTTTTAACCGTTCGTTTTCGGCCTTTCCTCCTCTTTCCTCCTCCAAACGTAGTTTTTGTCTTCATTGCTGCTGTTACTGCCAAAGCTGCTGCTTTTTCACCAAAACTTGCGTCACTAGATTTTACTCTTTGCCAAGCCTTTTCAGCAAGCGCTCTATCCGCTATGGATCTATTTTTTGTATCTGCAAACTTTGAATATGCTATATCGTGCTGTTTGCAAGCTTGATCTAGTTTATTTATTCCAGAATCTCCTCTTTCCAGACGTTTTTTCAATTTTGTTCCAGGTCCACAGTATTGATATCCTCCAGGCAAATGCAGTTCTACTGGTAGTAAATCTATTGTTTTGTTAACAATTGCTCCAATTGGTTTAGATAATAGAGAAACTGCTGATGATGTCAATCCTCTTCCTCTCTTCAAGCTCTCTATATCACGACTGATGTGCTTAACCTTTGACATCTCTATTTATAGGGGAATGTACCCACATCGGCTTCACTCCTCAAGTGTTTGACAATGAATGTTTCATTTACGAATTGATTTCTTATTATGTACCTTTATCCATCCATATTATATTTTTTGTATTTTCATCTTCTTTGTTATATTTTGAATATGTTGTATCATTACATGTGTGTACTTCTTCATTTTGTTCATCTTTTATTAACACTTGCTTTTTTATATTATCTTTCATCTAATCCAAAGTCACCGCTTCGTGAGGTAAAACTGCATTGTAAACATTTTTCTAATGGTGAAATCTTTCTACAGGTTTAGTTCTAAGCATCTTTGTTTTGCTAGACATAAAATATTGCTTCATAATGACCCTATCAATCCATTGATCTCTATTATCTGGATGCACTTTGTTATGTCCTGGATGTGCTGGTATCATATTGTGAAAATCAAACATTACAGTACCCAAAAGTCTAGCAAGATAGTTTACATTGACAGCATTATCCATTTGTTGCGGATCTTCAAGATTTGTAATTCTTTTATTATTACATGTGTATATTTCTTCATTTTGTTCATCTTTTATTATACACTGGCTTTTTATATGATCTTTCATCTGATCCAAAGTTACCGCTTCGTGAGGTAAAACTGCATTATGAACATTTGCTAATGGTAAGTTTTTACAATCAAAAGTGGTAGTCTTTATATTATTATGTTTATATTCATCGGTTATTACAGGAACTTGTTTAAAAACTACCACATCTTCAGGATTTACTCCACCTTTTACATTAGTTATCTTTTTGTTCTCAGCATGCCAATTTCCATTCTTTTGTAACATGATTTGACTTACAGTGGCAGCATCTGTTGGTTTTAATCCTTCTTTAACCTTATGTAATATTTTACCTTTGCAATCAATTTGTTCATTATCGTGAATAATACAATTATCTTTAACATATTTGAGGTTAACTGCATCCGAATCTTCTTTAGGGTATCCTATATCATTTATAACAAAGTTATAAAAAGAGAATCTATCTTCTTTTCTTTCAGGGGATTATAGAATGTAAATATCCTTTATTGACTGAATCTTGACTATCGACAGGATCAGCTAAGTTTGTAACTCTTCTGTTTTTAACATCGTAAACTTCATTATTAACTTGTAAAGTATTTGACAGTTTTGAAAGTAAATAATCTTTGGTGACGGAATCGGTGTTTTCTATTGGTTCACCAACATTTGTTATTCTATGAGACTTAGCATCATAAGAGTCGTTTTGAAGTTGTAGGTTCAACAATTTTTCACTTTTTAAAGTTTTCAAATTTATTGCATCATTATCATCTTCTGGATCTTTTACAAACTTCAATCGTTTGCTGCTTATGTTATAATCTCCTTCAGCTGTTAATGGTAAACTATATCTTTTACCATTGGATTTTGGTTTTTCTCCAAAATTGGAATACCTTCCAAACTTGTCCACGCTCATGATTCAACTGAGTTCCCTCGATTCTTGTCCTCCTTTTATATGCGATGATTAAGCAATAATCCTTCGATTTCGTAGTTCATCGATTAAAGCTACCCATTCATTGTCCAATCCGGTATGACCGGCTTCCATGGCTTCATGTAATAATCTCATTCGATCAACCAGCTTATTGACATCATTATAATATATTATGTTGGTATTGTATAGACTTTTTAATAATCCTTTCCCTGAAGATGTAGGTTTCGTTGGTTCTTGGTCTTTTGTGTAACACATTTAATTCAGCTGTAGATATAGCTCTTCTTTTAAGTTGAGATTTTTTCACTTGTGTTGGAAAAAGATCAGCTATGACACTTGTGTATTTTATTGATCGATTTCGATAAATGGGCAAATCTTTGGAATACTGCTTTTTATGTGCATTTGTATCATTTAGTATATTTTTAAACACTGATAGGTCTTTTTTGGTATATTTACCAGGTTTGTTTTTAAAAATAAGTTCAAACAGTCCTGTTGTACCTTTATATTTTTGGTTACCAATAAGGATGTTATCGTTTTCATCAATATCCAAATTACTGTCTCCAATCATAATACCATTGTCTTCTAGTCTAGCTCCATAAATGTGATATCTTCGATTAGCCTGTGTTGAATGTAACATGTTTTAATAAATATTTTCTGCCCAAATTCCCTTTGAATGCTATGTTTGTGCTTAATGTACTTAAATTTGTAGGATTAGTAGATCCTTCTTCTTGACCCTGCGGAAAATCCTTCCTTTTCTCTTGAATCTTCAGTTTCTTCTGTTTCTCCTGTTTCTTCTGTTTCTTCACTTTCTTCGCTTTCACCACTTTCTTCAGTTGATTGAAATTGTTTGTATTGTTCATAATCTCTTGATTCTTTTTCATACTTAGAAATCGGTAGAATAGCATCTCCTTCGAAAGGTTTTTCAATATTCTTAACTAATCTGTTTAAAGGATCAGTAACGGGTTTAAACGTTGATTCTATAAACTTTTCTCTTTCGCTTATACCTAACTTCAGAGCTCTGTTTTTATGTCTAATAGAATCACTAAGTGATTTTATTTCTTTTAAGAGCTTTTCTTGACTTGCCATGTTTACAGTACGAAGTGTTGATTTGAAATAGTGATATTTAGTGAAGCAGAACGTATTTATCAAACCCTATTCTATATCGTCCGTCTTTTATGGCTTGTTCTTTCATAATGACCAAAAATCCATACTTTTCTGCCCATGCTTTTCCACAAATTTGTTTAAACTTATCAAATGACATATCAGCATTTACATGATCGTTATATACGTGTTTCAGGTTGGTTTCATCTTGTTTGAACAAAATTATAACATTTGCATTATCTCTGATAAGCTGCTTTGGAATTTTACTGTATGTTTGTCCTATATATATGCTGTCGATATTATTATGTCTTCCCATGGCGAAATAGTTCCTAATAGTATCATGATTTTCACATGAAACGTCATCAAATAGAAATACTGAATATGGTTTAGCTTGGTTTGGTTGCAAAACTTTATCACTGGCGTTAAATTTATAAAAGTTAACACCTGACACCTTCGATATGATTTTCTCCAACAATTGATACTTTGGCTGATGTAGTGACTTTGAAAATATGTATAAGTTATTAAACCTCAATCCTTTAGGATTTGTAATCAAATTAAATACGACATTAGTTTTTCCACAGTTTGAAGGACCACTTATAATACATCTGACTGTGTTTGGAAGTAAACTACCATGTTTGCCAGTGTTGATTGTGTCGTTATCAACAGTGTAATCATCAATATTACTAATGTTGAATTGATCTTTATGATGAACAATCTCCATCTTATTCGAAATCCAATGGTACAATGAGCTGTTCCTGTTA